>NC_092086.1:19266887-19280905 GCF_045679555.1 Salvelinus alpinus
TGGCTTAGCAGTTCAGACGTCATTTCTGTTTCGTATTGTCGTGTCCTGTATATATATATATTTACACCTTTCTTCGCATATCTTTTATATATTTTATTATCCAAGAACTCAACTACAAAAGCTTTCCTGCAAAAGCTTTCCTGCAACCCGCTTCACCAATTACAAAAAAGTATTATTTACCTCAAATCTGAAAATCCACCGTGGAAGCTAGCCAGGGGCTAATTCAGAAGCTAGCCAGAAAGCTAACCAGAAGCTATCCGATAGCTAGCCAGAAGCTAATCTGTAGCTGCCCAGAAATTAGCCGGTTTGCTGGCTAGCGTTGGTGTTTCAGCTGCCCACGTTTTGTGGTCATCAGCTATTCCTTTAGCTCGATAATCTACCGGCACTTTTGTGCAACGCGACTCGGACCGGAGCATTCCGGGACTTTTTTTCTCTCAGTTTCCCCGGATTTCAGCCGCAGGCTCTGGACATTTGCAGCTAGCTAGCTGCAAACCGTGTGACTATTGGCTTACGTCGATCCCGGAGCAAACTCAAATCATTCCGGAGCTAGCCAGCTGAGGAGTTCCATCAGCCATTCCTGGGCTACAGTCACCTATCCGGACCTGTTTTTTTTTTTTTTTTTTTTTTTTTGCTGCAGATACGGAGCCCCACCGGGCCTTCACGACTGACTGCCGACGTTATCTGCCCGAGGGAGTTATCCAACTGACACCTCCGTCCCGACGTTACCTGAACGCTCATCTGGGGCCCGCTAACCGTTAGCTGTCTTATCGGCTGCTATCTGAATAAGTATATCGGACAATTATTATTATTATTTATTTATTTTATTTTTTCTTGGGTCACTATATCTATTTTGCCAATTTGGATTGATCCCCTCTACCACACGGAACCCCACTAACCTACCGACGGAAACGCACGAGGTATCTACAAATAGACTTCCATACTATGCTATCTTGCTACCGATAGCCATCTACCCGGCCAGCTGTCTGGATCGCCGTGACCCCAACCAACCTCTACTCACTGGACCCTTATTGATCACTCGATTAAGCATGCCTCTCCTTAATGTAAATATGCCTTGTCCATTGCTGTTCTGGTTAGTGTTTATTGGCTTATTTCACTGTAGAGCCTCTAGCCCTGCTCACTATACCATATCCAACCTCACAGTTCCACCACCCACATATGCGATGACATCACCTGGTTTCAATGATGTTTCTAGAGACAATATCTCTCTCATCATCACTCAATACCTAGGTTTACCTCCACTGTATTCACATCCTACCATACCTTTGTCTGTACATTATTCCTTTAAGCTATTTTATTGCCCCCAGAAACTTCCTTTTACTCTCTGCTCTAGAAGTTCTAGACGACCAATTCTCATAGCTTTTAGCCGTACCCTTATCCTACTCCTCCTCTGTTCCTCTGGTGATGTAGAGGTGAATCCAGGCCCTGCAGTACCTAGCTCCACTCCTATTCCCCAGGCGCTCTCTTTTGATGACTTCTGTAACCGTAATAGCCTTGGCTTCATGCATGTTAACATTAGAAGCCTCCTCCCTAAGTTTGTTTTGTTCACTGCTTTAGCACACTCTGCCAACCCGGATGTTTTAGCCGTGTCTGAATCCTGGCTTAGAAAGACCACCAAAAATTCTGACATTTTCATCCCCAACTACAAGATTTTCAGACAAGATAGAACGGCCAAAGGGGGCGGTGTTGCAATCTATTGCAAAGATTGCCTGCAGAGTTCTGTTTTACTATCCAGGTCTGTTCCCAAACAATTTGAACTTCTACTTTTAAAAATCCACCTCTCTAAAAACAAGTCTCTCACCGTTGCCGCCTGCTATAGACCACCCTCTGCCCCCAGCTGTGCTCTGGACACTATATGCGAACTGATTGCCCCCCATCTATCTTCAGAGCTCGTGCTGCTAGGCGACCTAAATTTTAACATGCTTAACACCCCAGCCACCCTACAATCTAAGCTTGATGCCCTCAATCTCACACAAATTATCAATGAACCTACCAGGTACCACCCCAATTCCGTAAACACGGGTACCCTCATAGATATCATCCTAACAAACTTGCCCTCCAAATACACCTCTGCTGTTTTCAACCAAGATCTCAGCGATCACTGCCTCATTGCCTGCATCCGTAATGGGTCAGCGGTCAAACGACCTCCACTCATCACTGTCAAACGCTCCCTGAAACACTTCAGCGAGCAGGCCTTTCTAATCGATCTGGCCGAGGTATCCTGGAAGGATATTGATCTCATCCCGTCAGTAGAGGATGCCTGGACATTTTTTAAAAATGCCTTCCTCACCATCTTGAATAAGCATGCCCCATTCAAGAAATTTAGAACCAGGAACAGATATAGCCCTTGGTTCTCTCCTGACCTGACTGCCCTTAACCAACAGAAAAATATCCTATGGCGTTCTGCATTAGCATCGAACAGCCCCTGTGATATGCAACTTTTCAGGGAAGCTAGAAACCAGTATACACAGGCAGTTAGAAAAGCCAAGGCTAGCTTTTTCAAGCAGAAATTTGCTTCCTGCAACACAAATTCAAAAAAGTTCTGGGACACTGTAAAGTCCATGGAGAATAAGAACACCTCCTCCCAGCTTCCAACTGCTCTGAAGATAGGAAACACTGTCACCACCGACAAATCCACTATAATTGAGAATTTCAATAAGCATTTTTCCACGGCTGGCCATGCTTTCCACCTGGCTACCCCTACCCCGGACAACAGCACTGCCCTCCCCTCTGCTACTCGCCCAAGCCTTCCCCATTTCTCTTTCTCCCAAATACAGTCAGCTGATGTTCTAAAAGAGCTGCAAAATCTGGACCCTTACAAATCAGCCGGGCTAGATAATCTGGACCCTTTCTTTCTAAAACTATCTGCTGAAATTGTTGCCACCCCTATTACTAGCCTTTTCAACCTCTCTTTCGTGTCGTCTGAGATTCCCAAAGATTGGAAAGCAGCTGCGGTTACCCCCCTCTTCAAAGGGGGGGACACTCTTGACCCTAACAGCTACAGACCTATATCTATCCTACCCTGCCTTTCTAAGGTCTTCGAAAGCCAAGTCAACAAACAGATTACCGACCATTTCGAATCCCACCATACCTTCTCCGCTATGCAATCTGGTTTCAGAGCTGGTCATGGGTGCACCTCAGCCACGCTCAAGGTCATAAACGATATCTTAACCGCCATCGATAGGAAACAATACTGTGCAGCCGTATTCATTGACCTGGCCAAGGCTTTTGACTCTGTCAATCACCACATCCTCATCGGCAGACTCGACAGCCTTGGTTTCTCTAATGATTGCCTCGCCTGGTTCACCAACTACTTCTCTGATCGAGTTCAGTGTGTCAAATCGGAGGGTCTGTTGTCCGGGCCTCTGGCAGTCTCCATGGGGGTGCCACAGGGTTCAATTCTTGGACCGACTCTCTTCTCTGTATACATCAATGATGTCGCTCTTGCTGCTGGTGATTCTCTGATCCACCTCTACGCAGACGACACTATTCTGTATACTTCTGGCCCTTCTTTTGACACTGTGTTAACAACCCTCCAGGCGAGCTTCAATGCCATACAACTCTCCTTCCGTGGCCTCCAATTGCTCTTAAATACAATTAAAACTAAATGCATGCTCTTCAACCGATCGCTGCCTGCACCTGCCCGCCTGTCCAACATCACTACTCTGGACGGCTCTGACTTAGAATATGTGGACAACTACAAATACCTAGGTGTCTGGTTAGACTGTAAACTCTCCTTCCAGACTCACATCAAACATCTCCAATCCAAAGTTAAATCTAGAATTGGCTTCCTATTCCGCAACAAAGCATCCTTCACTCATGCTGCCAAACATACCCTTGTAAAACTGACCATCCTACCAATCCTCGACTTCGGTGATGTCATTTACAAAATAGCCTCCAAAACCCTACTCAATAAATTGGATGCAGTCTATCACAGTGCCATCCGTTTTGTCACCAAAGCCCCATATACTACCCACCACTGCGACCTGTACACTCTCGTTGGCTGGCCCTCGCTTCATACTCGTCGCCAAACCCACTGGTTCCAGGTCATCTACAAGACCCTGCTAGGTAAAGGCCCCCCTTATCTCAGCTCGCTGGTCACCATAGCAACACCTACCTGTAGCACGCGCTCCAGCAGGATAATCTCTCTGGTCACCCCCAAAACCAATTCTTCCTTTGGCCGCCTCTCCTTCCAGTTCTCTGCTGCCAATGACTGGAACGAACTACAAAAATCTCTGAAACTGGAAACACTTATCTCCCTCACTAGCTTTAAGCACCAGCTGTCAGAGCAGCTCATAGATTACTGCACCTGTACATAGCCCATCTATAATTTAGCCCAAACAACTACCTCTTTACCTACTGTATTTATTTATTTATTTTGCTCCTTTGCACCCCATTATTTCTGTCTCTACTTTGCGCTTTCTTCCACTGCAAACCAACCATTCCAGTGTTTTTAGTTTTTATTTTACTTGCTGTGTTGTATTTACTTCGCCACCATGCCCTTTTTACATTTTTATTTATTTATACATATATTTGTTTGCCTTCACCTCCCTTATCTCACCTCACTTGCTCACATTGTATATAGACTTATTTTTTTTCACTGTATCATTGACTATATGTTTGTTTTACTCCATGTGTAACTATGTGTTGTTGTATGTGTCGAACTGCTTTGCTTTATCTTGGCCAGGTCGCAATTGTAAATGAGAACGTGTTCTCAATTTGCCTACCTGGTTAAATAAAGGTTAAATAAAAAAAAATATATATATATTATGTATTTCTATCAAATCAAACCTTGAATTTTTCCTCGAAACCAATGTTGTAAACGTATGTTAGACATTTATAGAATACATCATACATAGTTTGATGTTTCTGTGACAAATGGTGAATTAAAATGGCTTTTGTCGAATGTCTGTCGCACGTCCGTCGAAATCCGAATATAAAATTAACTTTACCTCGTTGGTTTCGGGGGCATTAGCCCCGTTCCCCAAACCAAGCACCACACAGCTGGAACAGCGTGCACTGCAGAGTTGTTGACAAATATCCTACACATGGGCTAGTCCCCCATCCAGATCGGAGCTGTAAAAAGAATGAAGCCTGTCAAATGCCTAGCTCTTACCATAGCTTGGACTATAGAACTAGCTAGTGTTGCAAAAGCCAATTGCAATTGCATTGCATAAGCTAGCAGCGTGGCAATATGCCCAACGTTTGGTGTTGGTTTTGAACTGATGTAGTTAGCTAGCTAGCTATGTTTTGTGGAAAAATGTAGGACTGACATTTGGAAGTGAATTAGCTATCATTAGCTTCCTTATGGGTCTAGGTCAGCTGTTGTTGTCTGGCTTTACCTGCCGAATGGCTTTGTTATATGTGTATCAAACCTCCCATAAACAAATATAGCTAGCTACCTTTCTTTGCCCGTTCATTAGCTAGCTAGCTTTCAGCTGACTGGTGTTACCTAGCTAGCTACAGAGGCTAGCTGCTGGACTTTGGGCAAATAAGCTAATTTTAGCTAATAGTAACTGTATTGTTCCAGAGCAACAGAGTTACTGACCCGTTTGAATATAACTCGGAGATCCGGCTGAAAATATGTCAGAAATGCTACAAAAAATTTGCTCATCGTTGGTTGCTAATGGACGAAAATGTGCACGTGGAAGTGAGAATCTGTTGGAGCTACAAACTTAGTCAATACGATGTTTTTTCAATCAAATGGTCACTTTATGGTAGCTACAGTGCATTTGGAAAGTATTCCGACCCTCTTCACTTCTTCCCCACATTTTGTTACGTTACAGCCTTATTCTAAAATTAATGTAATGTTTATTGACTCATCAATCTACACACTATACCCCATAATGACAAAGTGAAAACAGTTTTTGACATTTTTGCAAATGTATAAAAAAATAAACATAATTTATTTAGTATTCTGACCCTTTACTCAGTACTTTGAAGCACCTTTGGCAGCGATTACAGCGTCGAGTCTTGGGTATGACACTACAAGCTTGACACACCTGTATTTGGAGTTATGCAAGTCCCTGGCTAAAAAGATCTTGGTCGACCGAGAGTAGTCTGTTTTTTCGACCAATCGATTGGTTGAAATGTCAACGTGTATTTTTCCCATATATAGACACACCCTATGTCTTTGAATAAAGTCAACTAAAATCAGCTATAAGTGTACCAGAGTCTATTCTAAAGAACAATATATTAAGCTTTTATTACAGCAAAGACTAAAAACAGTTAGTAAATTGCCGTTTAGTTATTGTTTAGGCTAATTATACAAAGCTCCCTTTATTACTTTGTTTTAAAACTAAAATGCTTGATTGCATTTCAAAGCATGAATGACTCGTCTGTGTGATGAAATTAACTAATGATTGATTGATTTCATGTGTGACAAACTGATTTGTATTCTTTTTACTTTCGGTTTTGTACACAAGCTTCGAACAGCTGAAAATACAATATTTTGTGTTATGGAAAATATATTTAAAAGCAGTTTAAATGCTGCAATGATTCTATACACTATACTTGCTTGTTTTGTCACAAACTGAAATTAGGCGAACTATAAATAATGTAGCAACCAGGAAATGGTGGAGCAATTTCTTTATAGTGTTACATAATGTTTTTGTTTGTTTTTTGGTAGGCTTACATGTATTTTTTGTTTTTTTAGCACACATGGCCCTCACGCTAGCTCCACTTCTACCTAGATACTATGTTACCGAATCCCTAATTGTCTTTCCATCCTCCTAAAGTGTGCACTTTTTCACTTCCATTCACTGATTTGAAAGGAAATGACTGGTATAAAACATATTGATTACTTTTGAAAATATTTTCCTGTCATTTGTTAACAATTCATTTAACTATCTTTTAATCAAATTGCTAAAAACTGAACTACGAAACCAAAATTGTATAGTGTCGAGTTTACATACAGTTTGAAAACTGTATAAATTGACATTCATTTAATTTAGGGTTAAGGTAAAACCAAATAATTTATGGATATGGCTGTAAATACTACATCATCCTTCTTTAGCCAGTAGGGCAAAGTGGGTCACTTTGTGATACCATTTCAAATGATGGTGTAGTGTACAATGTACTGCTGAAATACTTGGCTGGTAAATTGTAGTTTATTCCACTCATTATCTGAATGTTCCGGCGCCGACAGAGATGGCTGCCTCGCTTCGCGTTCTTAGGAATCTATGCAGTATTTTGTTTTTTAATGTATTATTTCTTACATTGTTACCTCAGGAAATCGGAAGTTTTATTACATACAGCCGGGAAGAACTATTGGATATAAGAGCAACGTCAACTTACCAACATTACGACCAGGAATACGACTTTCCCGAAGCGGATCCTCTGTTTGGTCCACCACCCAGGACAATGGATCGGATCCCAGCCGGCGACCCAAAACAACGGCGCCGCAGAAGGGGCAGACGGAGCGGTCTTCTGGTCAGGCTCCGTAGACGGGCGCACCGCTCCCGAGTATACTACTCGCCAATGTCCAGTCTCTTGACAACAAGGTAGACGAAATCCGAGCAAGGGTTGCCTTTCAGAGAGACATCAGAGATTGTAACGTTCTTTGTTTCACGGAAACATGGCTGACTCGGGATACGTTATCAGAGTCGGTACAGCCACCTGGTTTCTTCACGCATCGCGCCGACTGAAACAAACGTCTCTCTGGTAAGAAGAAGGGTGGGGGTGTATGCCTTATGATTAACGAGACTTTGTGTGATCATGACAACATACAGGAACAAAAGTCCTTTTGTTCACCTGACCTAGAATTCCTTACACTCAAATGCCGACCGCATTATCTACCAAGAGAATTCTCTTTGATTATAATCACAGTCGTGTATATCCACCTCCCCCCCAAGCAGACACATCGACGGCCCTGAAAGAACCTCATTCTATGTAAACTGGAAAACACATATCCTGAGGCTGCATTTATTGTAGCTGGGGATTTTAACAAGGCTAATCTGAAAACAAGGCTCCCTAAATTTTACCAGCGTATCGAATGCGCAACCCGGGCTGGCAAAATCCTGGATCATTGTTACTCTTAACTTCCGCGACGCATACAAAACCCTCCCCCGCCCTCCTTTCGGAAAATCTGACCACGACTCCATTTTGTTGCTCCCAGCCTATAGACAGAAACTAAAACAGGAAACGCCCGTGCTCAGGTCTGTTCAACGCTGGTCCGACAAATCTGATTCCACGTTTCAAGACTGCTTCGATCACGTGGACTGGGATATGTTCCGCATAGCGTCGGACAATAACATTGATGAATAGGCTGATTCAGTGAGCGAGTTTATTAGCAAGTGCCCACAGCGATTATTAAAACCTTCCCCAACCAGAAACTGTGGATTGATGGCAGCATTCGCGCAAAACTGAAAGCGCAAACCACTGCTTTAAATAAGGGCAAGGAGACCGGAAACATGACCGAATACAAACAGTGTAGCTATTCCCTCCGCAAGGCAATCAAACAAGCTAAGTGTCAGTATAGAGACAAAGTAGAGTCGCAATTCAACAGCTCAGACACGAGAGGTATGTGGCAGGGTCTACAGTCAATCACAGACTACAAAAAGAAAACCAGCCCTATCACGGAACACGATGTCTTGCTCGCAGACAAGGTAAACAACTTCTTTGAGAAAAATACATTGCCACCGACACGGCCCGCTACCAAAACCTGCGGGCTCTCCTTCACCGCAGCCAACGTGAGTAAAACATTTAAACGTGTTAACCCTCGCAAGGCTGCCGGCCCGGACGGCATCCCTAGCCGCGTCCTCAGAGCATGCGCAGACCAGCTGGCTGGTGTGTTTACGGACATATTCAATCAATCCTTATCCCAGTCTGCTGTTCCCACATGCTTCAAGAGGGCCACCACTGTTCCTGTTCCCAAGAATGCTAAGGTAACTGAGCTAAATGACTATCGCCCCGTAGCACTCACTTTCGTCATCATGAAGTGCATTGAGAGACTAGTCAAGGATCATATCACGTCCCCCCTACCTGACACCTTAGACCCACTCCAATTTGCTTACCGCCCCAATAGGTCCACAGACGACGCAATCGCAATCACACTGCACTGTCCTAACCCATCTGGACAAGAGGAATACCTATGTAAGAATGCTGTTCATCGACTACAGCTCAGCATTTAACACCATAGTACCCTCCAAACTCGTCATTAAGCTCGAAACCCTGGGTCTCAACCCCGCCCTGTGCAACTGGGTCCTGGACTTCCTGACGGGCCGCCCCCAGGTGGTGAGGGTAGGAAACAACATCTCCGCCCCGCTGATCCTCAACACTGGGGCCCCACAAGGGTGCGTTCTCAGCCCTCTCCTGTATTCCCTGTTCACCCATGACTGTGTAGCCATGCACGCCTCCAACTCAATCATCACTTTTGCAGACGACACTACAGTGGTAGGCTTGATTACCAACAACGACGAGACAGTCTACAGAGAGGAGGTGAGGGCCCTCGGAGCGTGGTGTCAGGAAAATAAAAGAGATGATCAGAAAACAACAAAGGGAGCACCCCCTTATCCACATCGACGGGACAGCAGTGGAAAAGGTGAAAAGTTTTAAGTTCCTCTGCGTTCACATCATGGACTAACTGAAATGGTCCACCCACACAGACAGCGTGGTGAAGAAGGCGCAACAGCGTCACCAAAAACACTCACAAACTTTTACAGATGCATAATCGAGAGCATCCTGTCGGGCTGTATCACCGTCTGGTACGGCAACTGCTCCGCCCACAACCGTAAGGCTCTCCAGAGGGTAGTGAGGTCTGCACAACGCATCACCGGGGGCAAGCTACTTGCCCTCCAGGACACCTACACCACCCGATGTCACAGGAAGGCCAAAAAAATCATCAAGGACAACAACCACCCGAGCCACTGCCTGTTCACCCAGCTATCATCCAGAAGGCGGGGTCAGTACAGGTGCATCAAAGCTGGGACTGAGAGACTGAAAAACAGCTTCTATCTCAAGGCCATCAGACTGTTAAACAGCCATCACCAACATTGAGTGGCTGCTGCCACTCAAATCTCTAGTCACTTTAATAATTAATAATTGGATGTAATAAATGTATCACTAGCCACTTTAAACATTGCCACTTTATATAATGTTTACATACCCTACATTACTCATCTCATATGTATATACTGTACACTGTACCATCTACTGCATCTTGCCTATGCCGTTCGGTCATCGCTCATCCATATATTTTTATGTACATATTCTTATTAATTCCTTTACACTTGTGTGTATAAGGTAGTTGTTGTGAAATTGTTAGATTACTTGTTAGATATTACTGCATGGTAGTCGGATCTAGAAGCACAAGCATTTCGCTACACTCACATTAACATCTGCTAACCATGTGTATGTGACAAATAACATTTGATTTGATGTTGTTGATACGCTGTAAGCTGATGATTTTAGATGAGGATGCTGTTACAGTAATACGTCACATAGAAAAGTGGATCTTGAACAATGTTACATGGGGCAGAAATCTCACCAGGCTACACCAATACCTTTTTACTGTAGGTTTCTACTACATGCCACAATACCCCTAAATCTGATGGTTTCTTCTACGTATGTACTGTATAAGAATACTGAAACTATGAGACTGACATTTTAAAAAACGGACTGTTTTTTAAACTGTACATCTGTGGAAAGTAGTGAATGATTACACATTTCAGGAGAACGGAGGTATTATAAGAATGCACAGCTAAAGTAATCAAATGTTTGGTTTAATGATATTCTATGTACTTTACTTCCTGTGGTCACCAGGACAGAGCTAGTCCGTCACCCTCCAACCTGCTGGAGTCCCCGTGTCACAACTCTCCTGGTAGCGCCTTACTGCTGGGTCTGAAGAGGGTGTCTGTGCGGCTGGTCGACTGCAGGAAAACACCAGGGCAGAGTGGAACTGTGAGAGAAGGACACGAGGAGGGAGATGGAGTTTTGATTTCATCAAGTAAGAAAAATGGTGTGTGTGTGGATTAGACTACAATCTGCTTCTGTAACTTCTGTTAATTGATTGATAAACAATATACACTCAGTGGCCAGTAAATTGTCGATTCAGTTTCGTGAACGGAGGAGCGTGTTCCTAATAAACTGGCCATAGAGTGTATTTATTGAAGAGGGAGGCAGGTAGCCTAGTGGTTAATGCCAGTAATCGCAAGGTTGCTGGTTTGAATCTCTGAGCCAACTAGGTAAAACCATCTGTCTGTGCTCTTGAGCAAGGTACTTAACCCTGATTGCTCCTGTAAGTCGCTCTGGATAAGAGCGTCTGCTAAATAACAAATCATTTTTACAAAAATAATACTATTTATGGACCTGTATTTCCAAAACCTAGTTATTCAATGTCTTTGTTTCACAGGGGACACACACCGTTGTTCTCTCAGTGGGAGGGGCTTATCATCTGGGGAGCCTCAACAACATCCTGTTGCTGACGAGACAGAGAAGAGTGTCTCCAGATCAGAACATCTCAAGAAACACCAGCAGGGACGTACAGGGAAGAAACATCACCACTGCTGCTCTGACTGTGGGAAGAGTTTCACAAGCCAGAGTGGCTTCATTATTCACTGTGATCAGTGTGGGAAGAGTTTTGCTGCATCTAACACCTTCAAATCTAATGTAAGAATTCATACAGGGGAGAAGCCTTACCTCTGTCTTGATTGTGGGAAAAGCTTTGTTAGTGCAGGAGCCTTAACCATACACCAGCGTGTACACACTAGAGAGAAGCCTTATAGCTGTGATCAGTGTGGGAAGAGCTTTGCTGTAGCTTCCACCTTGACTTTACACCAGCGAACACACACTGGAGAGAAACCTTATAGCTGTGGTCAGTGTGGGAAGAGCTTTGCTGTATCAGATAGACTGACTAGACACCAGCGAATACACACAGGAGAGAAGCCTTATAGCTGTGGTCAGTGTGGAAAGAGCTTTGCTGTAGTTTCCTACCTGACTGCACACCAGCGATCTCACACTGGAGAAAAGCCTTATAGTTGTGGTCAGTGTGGGAAAAGCTTTGCTTTAGCTTTCACCCTGACTGTACACCAGCGACTACACACTGGAGAGAAGCCTTATAGTTGTGATCAGTGTGGGAAGAGCTTTGCTGTAGCTTCCACCCTGACTACACACCAGCGACTACACACTGGAGAGAAGCCTTATAGTTGTGATCAGTGTGGGAAGAGCTTTACTGTAGCTTCCAACCTGACTACACACCAGCGAACACACACTGGAGAGAAGCCTTATAGCTGTGTTCAGTGTGGGAAGAGCTTTGCTCGATCAGAAAAACTAACTATACACCAGCGAACACACACTGGAGAGAAGCCGTATAGCTGTGTTCAGTGTGGGAAGAGCTTTGCTCGATCAGAAAAACTAACTAGACACCAGCGCATACACACTGGAGAGAAATCTTATAGCTGTGATCAGTGTGGGAAGAGCTTTGCTGTAGCTTCCAACCTGACTAGACACCAGCGACTACACACTGGAGAGAAGCCTTATAGTTGTGATCAGTGTGGGAAGAGCTTTGCTGTAGCTTCCAACCTGACTACACACCAGCGAACACACACTGGAGAGAAGCCTTATAGCTGTGATCAGTGTGGGAAGAGCTTTGCTCAATCAGAAAAACTAACTAGACACCAGCGCATACACACTGGAGAGAAGCCTTATAGCTGTGATCAGTGTGGGAAGACCTTTGCTGTATCAGAAAAACTAACTATACACCAGCGGATACACACAGGAGAGAAGCCTTATAGCTGTGGTCAGTGTGGGAAGAGCTTTGCTCAATTAGATAACCTGAATTCACACCAGCAAACACACACTGGAGAGAAACCTTATAGCTCTGATCAGTGTGGGAAGAGCTTTGCTCGATCAGAAAAACTAACTCGACACCAGCGCATACACACTGGAGAGAAGCCTTATATCTGTGATCAGTGTGGGAAGAGCTTTGCTTCAGGTTCCACCCTGACTAGACACCAGCGAACACACACTGGAGAGAAACCTTATAGCTCTGATCAGTGTGGGAAGAGCTTTCATCAGTCAGGGACCCTGAAATCACACAAGCTAACACACGCTGGTGAGAAAGAAGCCTTATTCCTGTGATCAGTGTGGGAATTGTTTCAGTCAGTTATGGACCCTTTATTCACACCAGTGAACACACACTGGAGAAGGAACCTTATGTCTGTCTATGTGGGAAGAGCTTTGTTAATTTAGGGCCAATGAGAAAACACCAGAAAGCACAAACTTGCTGTATTTCATCTCCCTCCCTTCTGGCACCGGTTCCAGATCCCTAAATAAAGGATCAGTAGAAAACATCCAGTGAACAGTCATATCCATCTCCCATTCTTAAACAGTTGCCTCAGTCTGATCACCATGGTAACCTCTGGAGCATAATATGCAGCTCTGATCTAGGATCAGGTCTCCACTGTGTCTATGTAATATCACACATTGATCTAAATGGATAAATGTTATCATAGGAAATGTTATAGTGAACTGGGGGGGGGGGGGTTGATAATTGTATCTTTCATATACTCATGATACTATTATTATTAAATGTCATTATGTAGAATAATGTTTCAACAATAGGTGTATATTCATGTATTCAATTGATCAATACATTCAATCCATTATCTTCTAAACAAGAAGTTATCACTTAAATTGTGTATTTTATATATCTGTATTGATTAAAATGATCCTAAATCTAATCCATAATATATTGGATAATTATTTCCATGAGTTCAAGGCAAGAACTATGCATACTGTGTCTTGTAACAACGGTTAATGTAATAACTTTTAGATTTATAATGTAATAAAACCGGTAAATGTAATATCTTGTTGGTTAATATGATAAAATGTTGAATTGTTGTCGTAATAACCTTTTCCACTTAATGTAATAAGTTATTGGTATCAGGTAACAACTTTTTTTAATGAATAATGTAATAACTTAAACCGATCATGTAATAACACCTAAACCAATGTTTAATGTGTTACTTCACCAATGTTAATGCACATACCACCCTCCACCA
>NC_092086.1:19281005-19292722 GCF_045679555.1 Salvelinus alpinus
AAACATTGATTTGGCATACAATTTAAGATTGTAAACATTGTCTGACTTCATATAGAACAAATTGCACTTGAAATTAACATTTCTTTAAAGTTATTGCAAATAAATGCATATTTTTCACTTTTTTCTGCGACAATCACTGAATTAGTTATTGAATTCTTCATCTTTAATATATATATATATTTGAGATTTTATGTATTTCTATCAAATCAAAAGTGGAATTATTCCTCAAAACAAAGGTTGTGTTTGTGTATGCTTGACATTTGTAGAATAAATCATATCTAGTTTGATGATTCTGTGACAAACGGTGAATTAGTTATTGATTTATACCGCTTTAAATGGCTTTTGGCGAATGTCTGTTGAATGCCCGAATATAAAACCAACTTTACCGCGGTCCCGAAACCCTGATTATATAAATCTATAGGATGCACAACTGCAACACTTTTAGGCTAGAGGCAAGCTGTAAAAGGCACAAGGAAGATAAGCCTCTATTGTACATGGGGATTTCTTTGTTTAGTATCAATGGCTGAGTTATATGACCTTAAGGTACACAACCTTTAATTCAATGACAACCATTTTCCTTGGCTTTCAATGGGAAGTGAGGGAAGTCCTTAGCCTAAGCATTTATGCATTTTATGGCTTTGGCCATTATGTCTGTTAATTATTGGTTTCCTGTTCCCTCCAGCCTGTGGCCATTATGTCTGTTAATTATTGGTTTCCTGTTCCCTCCAGCCTGTGGCCATTATGTCTGTTAATTATTGGTTTCCTGTTCCCTCCAGCCTGTGGCCATTATGTCTGTTAATTATTGGTTTCCTGTTCCCTCCAGCCTGTGGCCATTATGTCTGTTAATTATTGGTTTCCTGTTCCCTCCAGCCTGTGGCCATTATGTCTGTTAATTATTGGTTTCCTGTTCCCTCCAGCCTGTGGCCATTATGTCTGTTAATTATTGGTTTCCTGTTCCCTCCAGCCTGTGGCCATTATGTCTGTTAATTATTGGTTTCCTGTTCCCTCCAGCCTGTGGCCATTATGTCTGTTAATTATTGGTTTCCTGTTCCCTCCAGCCTGTGGCCATTCACTTATGTCTGTTAATTATTGGTTTCCTGTTCCCTCCAGCCTGTGGCCATTCACTTATGTCTGTTAATTATTGGTTTCCTGTTCCCTCCAGCCTGTGGCCATTCACTTATGTCTGTTAATTATTGGTTTCCTGTTCCCTCCAGCCTGTGGCCATTCACTTATGTCTGTTAATTATTGGTTTCCTGTTCCCTCCAGCCTGTGGCCATTCACTTATGTCTGTTAATTATTGGTTTCCTGTTCCCTCCAGCCTGTGGCCATTCACTTATGTCTGTTAATTATTGGTTTCCTGTTCCCTCCAGCCTGTGGCCATTCACTTATGTCTGTTAATTATTGGTTTCCTGTTCCCTCCAGCCTGTGGCCATCCACTTATGTCTGCTAATTATTGGTTTCCTGTTCCCTCCAGCCTGTGGCCATTCACTTATGTCTGTTAATTATTGGTTTCCTGTTCCCTCCAGCCTGTGGCCATTATGTCTGTTAATTATTGGTTTCCTGTTCCCTCCAGCCTGTGGCCATTCACTTATGTCTGCTAATTATTGGTTTCCTGTTCCCTCCAGCCTGTGGCCATTCACTTATGTCTGCTAATCTTTGGTTTCCTGTTCTTTCCAGAATGGCAAATGCACTCAAGAGTCGCCTTCTCCTCTTGTGGTCTAATGTACACCTGTCTTTGCTCAATAGTGTCATATCTGTCGCTATATGTAACAACGTCTAGAATTTGCAACATAAATTCTGAATCCAGATGTCTTTGTTCCAATGTTTTTTCAAGTTCAAATGTAAAAAATGATATATCAATTTTTTTTATTTTAGACATATATGATATTGGGATTACTCTGAATATCACACATGGACATTTCCTATGGCCGGATATGGAATCATTCAATTTCCTGAGGTGTGACACCCTATTTTCTCTCTTCATGTTGATCAATACTGACTGTATACATTGCATATCTGTGTTTCCTCAGCACATTCAAGACATGAAGCTTCTCTTGTTTGAGCTCCATATATTAATCTTGATATGCTGAAAATAAGGAGAATTTCTGAGTTTTCAGCAAAGGCTCAATAATTAGACAAATATGAAATTCATTATTTTATTCAAATAATTTCTGGATTCCCTCCTGATATCATACATGGTATGGCCAGATATTGACTCATTCTATATCATGAGATAGGCCTATGAGGACATCTTATTTTCTCAATATGATGACAAATACTGACAGTAGGCCTACATGGTATATTTTCTCAGCACATACAATGCATATGCTCTTGACTGAGGTCTACATCAGGATCTTGATATGCTAAATAAGGACCATTTCTGATGCTTATTTGCGCTGAGAACATGCTCAATAATTTGACTAATATTAACTCCATATCATTCTTTGATTCATTGTTGTATTACCTCTGCATAAAGACCCGGGAAAACACAAGCTAAAAGCACCATAACTGGTAGCCTAGCAACAAGAATTACCTATTTTCAACTGCCTTTTTTTATTTGGGCGCCACAAATTAGTGTGTAAACGGTGTGTGTGGTCAAACTGACATCTGGAGAAACAAAGTGAAGTGTTCAGAAAATAGAAGGTTAACCGGTGGCTTCAAAGCCTCAATGGCCAATATATAGCATCAGCAATCCAGGGTTTATATACATCACTGGTGTTGCCGATGCCTAATTATTTCTCCCTGGTTCTGACTTGACCTGCTGCTGGTTGCGCATTGCCTTGTATCATCAATCTGTGTGCGATGAGCTAGTAGGCTACTTGGCTGAAATTACCACCATGGTTTCTTTTGTCCTGCTGTTCAAATCGAACTCATGGATGTGGAAGATCACACGTGAAAACTGGACCTATACATTTTATACACCACAATAGGTATACTATTAATAAAAGTCAACCAAACTTACCCGATCCATCGTGGAAGCTGACGTTACTGTATTCTTTAAAAAATAAAATAAAAACGACACTAAATGTGTACGCTACAGTTACTTTCTTTGTCACAACGTTCAGATCAAGAAAAGCTCGACCACAACTTTATAAATATCAAAACTCGATTTAATTTGTGACAAATGAACGTCTCATGTAGACTAATCTTACATTAGAAACATGCTGCAAAAGCCTGTGAAATGTATTTGGATTGAAAACTAGATAGAGGATGGTAACAAAGTACTTCCTGTTGATGCTTTTCAGCTTCATCTGTGGTGTTTAAGAGGTGCCGCCACCTACTGTACATAGTCATCAAGACTTCTCTTCAAGTGGGTGAGGCGGTTTAGGGAGTCATTATGCTAGAAAATACTTATGTATTATATCATGAATCTATTTAAACTGTACATTACATGTTTCACTGTTTTAGAATCATCATGAATGATAGTAAATGCATTATGTCCACGTGTGGTTGTATTGTTTTTATATTTGCAAATAAAATCTAAAATCACAAATCTAAGGTATTTATAGAAACAACAAAAACATCTTGGTTAGAGAAGGAAGGAAGAAAGGCGACAGATTTTCACTCGAGTTGGGCCCCTCTCTGCCTCTTCTTCTCTGACAAAGTTCTCTTCGAGCGTCCACATATTTTTTATTGGCTGAGGCCCAGTAAGTGTCCTCGTAAATAAATACTGATTAGCGCTGCGCCATCCTTGCGGTGAAACAGTAAAGTCCGATGTATGTTCAATCTGACATCTGCAGTGGCCATACAGCATTTACAGCGATGCAACCTTGGCAGAAGTCAGGACATTCATACTTGCTGCGCTTCACGGAGCAGAGCTGTTGTGAAGGAAGGGGTCTTCTTCTTCTTTGGTATTATGACGGTCTGCAAACAATTGTTATAGATGCACGACTCCAACTGATTTGTCTATTTATCAGCCTACTATTCCGTAATGAATAGAAATAATGATAACAGGGCAGAAATTCCTTACACTTTCTGTATATGTTCATACAAGTGACCACAGGAAACTTCTTTGATCAGAGGTTAGTTTGTTTAATAAGATTTGCAACCCGGAGTTCACACATACAGCAATTTACAAACAAGACACTCAGTTCTCAAGATGGTGTTTTCTCTTTGTATCCCCTACTATGGTTCACCCCGCCCAGGGTGACATCCCTTAACTTTAATACAATATAAACTAATAATGAATAGTTGCTAATACCAAAGATGTTTCTGCTAGACGGAGTTCAGCTTATTGTTATTTGCAGTTTCCCAATCCTCCTTCCTCTTGCCTGACCGAACCCCCTGTCTCATTGACTATAAGAACTACCGATTAATAGTTCATTTAAATTAATTAAATCAATGCATGTGTCTATAACTGCGTGCTTGTTTGTGTAAGAGTACAACTGCATAGGTTTGTGTGTGTGGGTTTGTAATTGGTGGAAGGTGGTATGTGCATTAACATTGGTGAAGTAACACATTAAACATTGGTTTAGGTGTTATTACATGATCGGTTTAAGTTATTACATTATTCATTAAAAAAAGTTGTTACCTGATACCAATAACTTATTACATTAAGTGGAAAAGGTTATTACGACAACAATTCAACATTTTGAATGTTGAATGTATTGATCAATTGAATACATGAATATACACCTATTGTTGAAACATTATTCTACATAATGACATTTAATAATAATAGTATCATGAGTATATGAAAGAAGATACAATTATCAACATCCCTCCCACACACACACACACAGGTTCCCTATAACATTTCCTATGATAACATTTATCCATTTAGATCAATGTGTGATATTACATAGACACAGGGGAGACCTGATCCCAGATCAGAGCTGCATATTATGCTCCAGAGGTTACCATGGTGATCAGACTGAGGCAACTGTTTAAGAATGGGAGATGGATATGACTGTTCACTGGATGTTTTCTACTGATCCTTTATTTAGGGATCTGGAACCGGTGCCAGAAGGGAGGGAGATGAAATACAGCAAGTTTGTGCTTTCTGTTTGTTTCTCATTGGCCCTAAATAAACAAAGCTCTTCCCACCTAGACAGACATAAGGTTCCTTCTCCAGTGTGTGTTCACTGGTGTGAATAAAGGATCCATAACTGACTGAAACAATTCCCACACTGATCACAGGAATAAGGCTTCTTTCTCTCCAGTGTGTGTTAGCTTGTGTGATTTCAGGGTCCCTGACTGATTAAAGCTCTTCCCACACTTATCAGAGCTATAAGGTTTCTCTCCAGTGTGTAGTCGCTGGTGTCTAGTCAGGGTGGAACCTGCAGCAAAGCTCTTCCCACACTGACCACAGATATAAGGCTTCTCTCCAGTGTGTTTGCGCTGGTGTCTAGTTAGTTTTTCTGATCGAGCAAAGCTCTTCCCACACTGATCACAGCTATAAGGCTTCTCTCTAGTGTGTGTTTGCTGGTGTGAATTCAGGTTATCTAATTGAGCATAGCTCTTCCCACACTGACCACAGCTATAAGGCTTCTCTCCTGTGTGTATCCGCTGGTGTATAGTTAGTTTTTCTGATACAGCAAAGCTCTTCCCACACTGATCACAACTATAAGGCTTCTCTCCAGTGTGTGTTCGGTGGTGTCTAGTCAGGGTGGAACCTGCAGCAAAGCTCTTCCCACACTGATCACAGCTATAAGGCTTCTCTCCAGTGTGTATGCGCTGGTGTCTAGTTAGTTTTTCTGATCGAGCAAAGATCTTCCCACACTGATCACAGCTATAAGGCTTCTCTCTAGTGTGTGTTTGCTGGTGTGAATTCAGGTTATCTAATTGAGCAAAGCTCTTCCCACACTGATCACAGCTATAAGGCTTCTCTCCAGTGTGTGTTCGCTGGTGTCTAGTTAGTTTTTCTGATTGAGCAAAGCTCTTCCCACAATGATCACAGCTATAAGGCTTCTCTCCAGTGTGTGTTCGCTGGTGTGTAGTCAGGTTGGAAGCTACAGCAAAGCTCTTCCCACACTGATCACAACTATAAGGCTTCTCTCCAGTGTGTAGTCGCTGGTGTGTAGTCAGGGTGGAAGCTACAGCAAAGCTCTTCCCACACTGATCACAACTATAAGGTTTCTCTCCAGTGTGTAGTCGCTGGTGTGTAGTCAGGGTGAAAGCTACAGCAAAGCTCTTCCCACACTGACCACAGCTGTAAGGCTTTTCTCCAGTGTGTAGTCGCTGGTGTGCAGTCAGGGTGAAAGCTACAGCAAAGCTCTTCCCACACTGACCACAGCTGTAAGGCTTTTCTCCAGTGTGTAGTCGCTGGTGTGCAGTCAGGGAGAAAACTACAGCAAAGCTCTTTCCACACTGACCACAGCTATAAGGCTTCTCTCCTGTGTGTATTCGCTGGTGTCTAGTTAGTCTATCTGATACAGCAAAGCTCTTCCCACACTGATCACAGCTATAAGGCTTCTCGCCAGTGTGTGTTCGCTGGTGTGTAGTCAGGTGGCCTGAATTATTGAAGCTCTTTCCACACTGATCACAGCTATAAGGCTTCTCGCCAGTGTGTGTTCGCTGGTGTGTAGTCAGGCTGCATGACTGATTGAAGCTCTTTCCACACTGATCACAGCTATAAGGCTTCTCGCCAGTGTGTGTTCGCTGGTGTGTAGTCAGGTGGCTTGACTGATTGAAGCTCTTTCCACACTGATCACAGCTATAAGGCTTCTCTCCAGTGTGTACACGCTGGTGTATGGTTAAGGCTCCTGCACTAACAAAGCTTTTCCCACAATCAAGACAGAGGTAAGGCTTCTCCCCTGTATGAATTCTTACATTAGATTTG
This sequence comes from Salvelinus alpinus, assembly GCF_045679555.1. Taxonomy (NCBI): domain Eukaryota; kingdom Metazoa; phylum Chordata; class Actinopteri; order Salmoniformes; family Salmonidae; genus Salvelinus; species Salvelinus alpinus. The sequence continues at coordinate 19,287,787 of NC_092086.1, forward strand.
AAGGTGTTAGATGCAGCAAAACTCTTCCCACACTGATCACAGTGAATAATGAAGCCACTCTGGCTTGTGAAACTCTTCCCACAGTCAGAGCAGCAGTGGTGATGTTTCTTCCCTGTACGTCCCTGCTGGTGTTTCTTGAGATGTTCTGATCTGGAGACACTCTTCTCTGTCTCGTCAGCAACAGGATGTTGTTGAGGCTCCCCAGATGATAAGCCCCTTCCACTGAGAGAACAACGGTGTGTGTCCCCTGTGAAACAAAGACATTGAATAACTAGGTTTTGGAAATAAAGGTCCATAAATAGTATTATTTTTGTGAAAATGATTTGTTATTTAGCAGACGCTCTTATCCAGAGCGACTTACAGGAGCAATCAGGGTTAAGTACCTTGCTCAAGAGCACAGACAGATGGTTTTACCTAGTTGGCTCAGAGATTCAAACCAGCAACCTTGCGATTACTGGCATTAACCACTAGGCTACCTGCCTCCCTCTTCAATAAATACACTCTATGGCCAGTTTATTAGGAACACGCTCCTCCGTTCACGAAACTGGATTGACAATTTACTGGCCACTGAGTGTATATTGTTTATCAAACAATTAACAGAAGTTACAGAAGCAGATTGTAGTCTCATCCACCCCCCCATTGTTCTTACTTGATGAAATCAAAACTCCATCTCCCTCCTCGTGTCCTTCTCTCACAGTTCCACTCTGCCCTGGTGATTTCCTGCAGTCGACCAGCCGCACAGACACCCTCTTCAGACCCAGCAGTAAGGCGCTACCAGGAGAGTTGTGACCAGGGGACCCCGGCATGGTGGAGGGACTAGCTCTGTCCTGGTGACCACAGGAAGTAAAGTACATAAAATATCATTAGACCAAACATTTGATTACAGACTAAAAAACAGACTAAAAACAGACTACTCTCGGTTGACCAAGATATTTTTAGCCAGGGACTTGCATAACTCCAAATACAGGTGTGCCAAGCTTGTAGTGTCATACCCAAGACTCGACGCTGTAATCGCTGCCAAAGGTGCTTCAAAGTACTGAGTAAAGGGTCAGAATACTAAATAAAGTATATTTATTTTTTATACATTTGCAAAAATGTCAAAAACCTGTTTTCACTTTGTCATTATGGGGTATAGTGTGTTGATTGATGAGTCAATAAACATTAAATTAATTTTAGAATAAGGCTGTAACGTAACAAAATGTGGGAAAAAAGTGAAGAGGGTCGGAATACTTTCCAAATGCACTGTAGCTACCATAAAGTGACCATTTGATTGAAAAAACATCGTATTGACTAAGTTTGTAGCTCCAACAGATTCTCACTTCCACCAGATTCTCACTTCCACGTGCACATTGTCGTCCATTAGCAACCAACGACGAGCTCCTTTTTTGTAGCATTTCTGACATCTTTTCAGCCGGATCTCCGAGTTATATTCAAACGGGTCAGCAACAATACAGTTACTATTAGCTAAAATTTGCTTATTTGCCCAACGTCCAGCAGCTAGCCTCTGTAGCTAGCTAGGTAACACCAGTCAGCTGAAAGCTAGCTAGCTAATGAACGGGCAAAGAAAGGTAGCTAGCTATATTTGTTTATGGGAGGTTTGATACACATATAACAAAGCCATTCGGCAGGTAAAGCCAGACAACAGCTGACCTAGACACATAAGGAAGCTCATGATAGCTAATTTACTCCCAAATGCCAGTCCTACATTTATCCACTAAACATAGCTAGCTAGCTAACTACATCAGTTCAAAACCAACACAAAACGTTGGGCAAATTGCCATGATGCTAGCTTACAATGCATGCAATGCAATTGGCTTTTGCAACACTAGCTAAAATCAAATCAAATCAAATCAAATTTTATTAGTCACATACACATGGTTAGCAGATGTTAATGCGAGTGTAGCGAAATGCTTGTGCTTCTAGTTCCGACAATGCAGTAATAACCAACAAGTAATCTAACCTAACAATTCCACAACTACTACCTTATACACACACACAAGTGTAAAGGGATAAAGAATATGTACATAAAGATATATGAATGAGTGGTGGTACAGAACGGCATGGCAAGATGCAGTAGATGGTATAGAGTACGGTATATACATATGAGATGAGTACTGTAGGGTATGTAAACATAAAGTGGCATAGTTTAAAGTGGCTAGTGGTACATGTATTACATAAAGATGGCAAGATGCAGTAGATGATATAGAGTACAGTATATACATATGAGATGGGTAATGTAGGGTATGTAAACATTATATTAAGTGGCATTGTTTAAAGTGGCTAGTGGTACATTTTTACATAATTTCCATCAATTCCCATTTTTAAAGTGGCTGGAGTTGAGTCAGTATGTTGGCAGCGGCCGCTAAATGTTAGTGGTGGCTGTTTAACAGTCTGATGGCCTTGAGATAGAAGCTGTTTTTCAGTCTCTCGGTCCCTGCTTTGATGCACCTGTACTGACCTCGCCTTCTGGATGATAGCGGGGTGAACAGGCAGTGGCTTGGGTGGTTGTTGTCCTTGATGATCTTTATGGCCTTCCTGTGACATCGGGTGGTGTAGGTGTCCTGGAGGGCAGGTAGTTTGCCCCCGGTGATGCGTTCTGCAGACCTCACTACCCTCTGGAGAGCCTTACGGTTGTGGGCGGAGCAGTTGCCGTACCAGGCGGTGATACAGCCCGACAGGATGCTCTCGATTGTGCATCTGTAGAAGTTTGTGAGTGCTTTTGGTGACAAGCCGAATTTCTTCAGCCTCCTGAGGTTGAAGAGGCGCTGCTGCGCCTTCTTCACAACGCTGTCTGTGTGGGTGGACCAATTCAGTTTGTCCGTGATGTGTACACCGAGGAACTTAAAACTTTCCACCTTCTCCACTACTGACCCGTCGATGTGGATAGGGGGGTGCTCCCTCTGCTGTTTCCTGAAGTCCACAATCATCTCCTTTGTTTTGTTGACGTTGAGTGTGAGGTTATTTTCCTGACACCACACTCCGAGGGCCCTCACCTCCTCCCTGTAGGCCGTCTCGTCGTTGTTGGTAATCAAGCCTACCACTGTAGTGTCATCCGCAAACTTGATGATTGAGTTGGAGGCGTGCATGGCCACGCAGTCGTGGGTGAACAGGGAGTACAGGAGAGGGCTCAGAACGCACCCTTGTGGGGCCCCAGTGTTGAGGATCAGCGGGGTGGAGATGTTGTTACCTACCCTCACCACCTGGGGGCGGCCCGTCAGGAAGTCCAGGACCCAGTTGCACAGGGCGGGGTCGAGACCCAGGGTCTCGAGCTTGATGACGAGTTTGGAGGGTACTATGGTGTTAAATGCTGAGCTGTAATCGATGAACAGCATTCTCACATGGGTATTCCTCTTGTCCAGATGGGTTAGGGCAGTGTGCAGTGTGGTTGCGATTGCGTTGTCTGTGGACCTATTGGGTCGGTAAGCAAATTGGAGTGGGTCTAGGGTGTCCGGTAGGGTGGAGGTGATATGGTCCTTGACTAGTCTCTCAAAGCACTTCATGATGACGGAAGTGAGTGCTACGGGGCGGTAGTCGTTTAGCTCAGTTACCTTAGCTTTCTTGGGAACAGGAACAATGGTGGCCCTCTTGAAGCATGTGGGAACAGCAGACTGGGATAAGGATTGATTGAATATGTCCGTAAACACACCAGCCAGCTGGTCTGCGCATGCTCTGAGGACGCGGCTGGGAATGCCGTCTGGGCCTGCAGCCTTGCGAGGGTTAACACGTTTAAATGTTTTACTCACCTCGGCTGCAGTGAAGGAGAGCCCGCAGGTTTTGGTAGGGGGCCGTGTCAGTGGCACTGTATTGTCCTCAAAGCGGGCAAAAAAGTTGTTTAGCCTGTCTGGGAGCAAGACATCCTGGTCCGCGACGGGGCTGGTTTTCTTTTTGTAATCCGTGATTGACTGTAGACCCTGCCACATACCTCTTGTGTCTGAGCTGTTGAATTGCGACTCGATTTTGTCTCTGTACTGGGACTTAGCCTGTTTGATTGCCTTGCGGAGAGAATAGCTACACTGTTTGTATTCGGTCATGCTTCCGGTCACCTTGCCCTGGTTAAAAGCAGTGGTTCGCGCTTTCAGTTTCACGCGAATGCTGCCGTCAATCCACGGTTTCTGGTTTGGGAATGTTTTAATCGTTGCTGTGGGTACGACATCGTCAATGCACTTCCTAATGAACTCGCTCACCGAATCAGCATATTCGTCAATATTGTTGTTGGACGCAATGCGGAACATATTCCAATCCGCGTGATCGAAGCAGTCTTGAAGCGTGGATTCAGATTGGTCGGACCAGCGTTGAACAGACCTGAGCGCGGGAGCTTGTTGTTTGAGTTTCTGTTTGTAGGCTGGAATCAACAAAATGGAGTCGTGGTCAGCTTTTCCGAAAGGGGGGCGGGGGAGGGCCTTATATGCGTCGCGGAAATTAGTATAACAATGATCTAGGGTTTTTCCAGCCCTGGTAGCACAATCGATATGCTGATAGAATTTAGGGAGTTTTGTTTTTAGATTAGCCTTGTTAAAATCCCCAGCTACGATGAATGCAGCCTCAGGGTGTGTGGTTTCCAGTTTACAAAGAGTCAGATAAAGTTCGTTCAGGGCCATCGATGTGTCTGCTTGGGGGGGAATATATACGGCTGTGATTATGATTGAAGAGAATTCCCTTGGTAGATAATGCGGTCGACATTTGATTGTGAGGAGTTCTAGATCAGGTGAACAGAATGACTTGAGTTCCTGTGTGTTGTTATGATGATCACACCACGTCTCGTTAATCATAAGGCATACCCCCCCGCCCCTCTTCTTACCGGAAAGATGTTTGTTTCTGTCGGCGCGATGCATGAAGAAACCAGCTGGCTGCACCGACTCCGTTAGCGTCTCTTGAGTTAGCCATGTTTCCGTGAAGCAGAGCACGTTGCAATCCCTGATGTCTCTCTGGAATGCTA
>NC_092086.1:19592822-19716238 GCF_045679555.1 Salvelinus alpinus
GAGTGTGTGTTTAGTAGCATGCTGGTTTTATGTCTGATATTCTGGATGTGGTGATGGAACACAACAATACGTTTTGGTGCTCCAGTATCTCATACATAAACTATACACAAGTCTTCCCTTCCTCTTATACAGCTCTGTGAGCTGAAAACCAACAGCATAGAATATGCAGTGTGCAGATGTTGTGTAATGGATAGGACTGTGCTCAATACATGCTTTCTTACAAATCATGCACAAACAGAACACCAGCGACAGAGAGAGAGGGGGGAGAGACAGAAAGATAGAGGGAAAGAGAGAGGAGAGAGAGAATGAGAGAGAGAAATAAAGAGAGAGAATGAGAGAGAGACAGAGAGAGAGAGACAGAAAGATATAGGGAAAGAGAGAGAATGAGAGAGAGAATGAGAGTGAGACAGAGAGAGAGACAGAAAGATAGAGGGAAAGAGAGAGAGAGAGAATGAGAGCGAGACGGAGAGAGAGACAGAGAGAGAGACAGAGAGAGAGAGAGAGAATGAGAGAGTCAGAGTGAGAGACAGAGAAAGAGAGAGAGAATGAGAGAGACAGAGAGATGAAGAGAGAGAGAGAGACAGAGACACAGAGAAAGACAGAGAGAGACAGAGAGATAGATTAAATAATTTGTGAAGGTCATTATACAGGTCAAGACTGCGGAACCCTTTTGAAGAACTCAGCAGTTCTATACTGTGACACACACACATAACATACACACACACACACAGCAGCAGAGGCAGAGGCAGGCAGTCAGAGACAAACAATGAAATGTGGTGCAACAGCCCCATAGATTCAGCCAAAAGTGAGTTTCCGTGGTAACAGGAAGCAGTGGGCCATGTCTCACACTCTGATGGAGGCAACACTCAGTTAGATCCCCCCCCCCCCCCCACACACACACGCACACGCACACGCACACGCACACGCACACACACACACACACAATCCATGAGTGGGACCTCTGCTCTCACACACCACTGCTAATGTGATATGCTCTGATTGAGGAGGAGAAAAGGTCTGTTCCCTCCGTGAATATCTCTCACCCTGTCAATCTCTCTCTCTCTCTCTCTCTCTCTCTCTCTCTCTCTCTCTCTCTCTCTCTCTCTCTCTCTCTCTCTCTCTCTCTCTCTCTCTCTCTCTCTCTCTCTCTCTCTCTCTCTCTCCCCCACCACTCTCTCTATGCATGAACTTCCGGGTTGGAGCGAGCGGTCGCACTTCGCACTTTGGTCCGCAGGTAGTATAACTTTTCATTACATTTCATTACATTTCATTATAGTACAACGGTTTAATTTGTCTGATCTTAGCAATTTCTTCTTAGCTAGCTACATAGCCGTCATGGTATCAAAGATAATTGCGTAATTATCGTATTTCGTCGTCCTAACGCAGTCTACACTGCTATCTGCCATCTGCCCAGCAGCTAGCCAGCTAGCAAACGTCCACCGTCTACCGAATAGCAGCACTTTGGTCCGCAGGTAGTATAACTTCTCATTACATTTCATTACATTTCATTATAGTACAACGGTTTAATTTGTCTAATCTTAGCAATTTCTTCTTAGCTAGCTACATAGCCGTCTTTGTATCAAAGATAATTGCGTAATTATCGTATTTCGTCGTCCTAACGCAGTCTACACTGCTATCTGCCATCTGCCCAGCAGCTAGCCAGCTAGCAAACGTCCACCGTCTACCGAATAGCAGCACTGTAGCAACTATTACACCCAACTGAACGACTTGATTAGTGTAGTGTTAGCTAGCTACATAGTTGTCTTTGCTGTCTTCGTATCCAAGATAATTGTGTAGTTTAGAGTGTGTAGTTTTAGTGATTATCTTTGAGTGATTATCTTAATTTACCGAGGTTAGCTAGCCAGCTATCTGTCGTCCTTAACGTAGGAGACACTGCTAGCTAGCCAACAGCTAGCCAACGTCTACCGAATAGAACTTCCGCACTCAACAACCCGGTCGCATTCCGCTTCGCTCCACAGGTAGTATCACATTTCCATTTCATTTCATTACAGTACAACGGTTTGATTTGTTTGATCGTAGCTAGCTACATAGCTAGCTACATAGCCGTCTTTGTATCAAAGATAATTGTGTAGTCTAGAGCGATTTTCTAGGTTAGTTAGCCAGCTATTGTCGTTCTTTTAACGCAACGTAACGTAATCAACACTGCTAGCTAGCCAGCTAGCCCCCGAATAGCAGCACTGTAGATACTATTACACTCAACGGAACGACTTGATTAGTGTAGTGTCAACAACGCAGCCACTGCCAGCTAGCCTACAAAGTCAACAACTGCCAGCTAGCCTACAAAGTCAACAACGCAGCCACTGCCAGCTAGCCTACTTCAGCAGTACTGTATCATCTTAATCATTTTAGTCAATAAGATTCTTGCTACGTAAGCTTAACTTTCTGAACATTCGAGACGCGTAGTCCACTTGCCACTCCAATCTCCTTTGCATTAGCGTAGTCTCTTCTGTAGCCTGTCAACTATGTGTCTGTCTATCCCTGTTCTCTCCTCTCTGCACAGACCATACAAACGCTCCACACCGCGTGGCATCGGCCACCCTAATCTGGTGGTCCCAGCGCGCACGACCCACGTGGAGTTCCAGGTCTCCGGTAGCCTCTGGAACTGCCGATCTGCGGCTAACAAGGCAGAGTTCATCTCAGCCTATGCCTCCCTCCAGTCCCTCGACTTCCTGGCACTGACAGAAACATGGATCACCACAGATAACACTGCTACTCCTACTGCTCTCTCTTCGTCCGCCCACGTGTTCTCGCACACCCCGAGAGCTTCTGGTCAGCGGGGTGGTGGCACCGGGATCCTCATCTCTCCCAAGTGGTCATTCTCTCTTTCTCCCCTTACCCATCTGTCTATCGCCTCCTTTGAATTCCATGCTGTCACAGTTACCAGCCCTTTCAAGCTTAACATCCTTATCATTTATCGCCCTCCAGGTTCCCTCGGAGAGTTCATCAATGAGCTCGATGCCTTGATTAGCTCCTTTCCTGAGGACGGCTCACCTCTCACAGTTCTGGGCGACTTTAACCTCCCCACGTCTACCTTTGACTCATTCCTCTCTGCCTCCTTCTTTCCACTCCTCTCCTCTTTTGACCTCACCCTCTCACCTTCCCCCCCTACTCACAAGGCAGGCAATACGCTCGACCTCATCTTTACTAGATGCTGTTCTTCCACTAACCTCATTGCAACTCCCCTCCAAGTCTCCGACCACTACCTTGTATCCTTTTCCCTCTCGCTCTCATCCAACACTTCCCACACTGCCCCTACTCGGATGGTATCGCGCCGTCCCAACCTTCGCTCTCTCTCCCCCGCTACCCTCTCCTCTTCCATCCTATCATCTCTTCCCTCTGCTCAAACCTTCTCCAACCTATCTCCTGATTCTGCCTCCTCAACCCTCCTCTCCTCCCTTTCTGCATCCTTTGACTCTCTATGTCCCCTATCCTCCAGGCCGGCTCGGTCCTCCCCTCCCGCTCCGTGGCTCGACGACTCATTGCGAGCTCACAGAACAGGGCTCCGGGCAGCCGAGCGGAAATGGAGGAAAACTCGCCTCCCTGCGGACCTGGCATCCTTTCACTCCCTCCTCTCTACATTTTCCTCTTCTGTCTCTGCTGCTAAAGCCACTTTCTACCACTCTAAATTCCAAGCATCTGCCTCTAACCCCAGGAAGCTCTTTGCCACCTTCTCCTCCCTCCTGAATCCTCCTCCCCCCCCCCCTCCTCCCTCTCTGCAGATGACTTCGTCAACCATTTTGAAAAGAAGGTCGACGACATCCGATCCTCGTTTGCTAAGTCAAACGACACCGCTGGTTCTGCTCACACTGCCCTACCCTGTGCTCTGACCTCTTTCTCCCCTCTCTCTCCAGATGAAATCTCGCGTCTTGTGACGGCCGGCCGCCCAACAACCTGCCCGCTTGACCCTATCCCCTCCTCTCTTCTCCAGACCATTTCCGGAGACCTTCTCCCTTACCTCACCTCGCTCATCAACTCATCCCTGACCGCTGGCTACGTCCCTTCCGTCTTCAAGAGAGCGAGAGTTGCACCCCTTCTGAAAAAACCTACACTCGATCCCTCCGATGTCAACAACTACAGACCAGTATCCCTTCTTTCTTTTCTCTCCAAAACTCTTGAACGTGCCGTCCTTGGCCAGCTCTCCCGCTATCTCTCTCAGAATGACCTTCTTGATCCAAATCAGTCAGGTTTCAAGACTAGTCATTCAACTGAGACTGCTCTTCTCTGTATCACGGAGGCGCTCCGCACTGCTAAAGCTAACTCTCTCTCCTCTGCTCTCATCCTTCTAGACCTATCGGCTGCCTTCGATACTGTGAACCATCAGATCCTCCTCTCCACCCTCTCCGAGTTGGGCATCTCCGGCGCGGCCCACGCTTGGATTGCGTCCTACCTGACAGGTCGCTCCTACCAGGTGGCGTGGCGAGAATCTGTCTCCTCACCACGTGCTCTCACCACTGGTGTCCCCCAGGGCTCTGTTCTAGGCCCTCTCCTATTCTCGCTATACACCAAGTCACTTGGCTCTGTCATAACCTCACATGGTCTCTCCTATCATTGCTATGCAGACGACACACAACTAATCTTCTCCTTTCCCCCTTCTGATGACCAGGTGGCGAATCGCATCTCTGCATGTCTGGCAGACATATCAGTGTGGATGACGGATCACCACCTCAAGCTGAACCTCGGCAAGACGGAGCTGCTCTTCCTCCCGGGGAAGGACTGCCCGTTCCATGATCTCGCCATCACGGTTGACAACTCCATTGTGTCCTCCTCCCAGAGCGCTAAGAACCTTGGTGTGATCCTGGACAACACCCTGTCGTTCTCAACTAACATCAAGGCGGTGGCCCGTTCCTGTAGGTTCATGCTCTACAACATCCGCAGAGTACGACCCTGCCTCACACAGGAAGCGGCGCAGGTCCTAATCCAGGCACTTGTCATCTCCCGTCTGGATTACTGCAACTCGCTGTTGGCTGGGCTCCCTGCCTGTGCCATTAAACCCCTACAACTCATCCAGAACGCCGCAGCCCGTCTGGTGTTCAACCTTCCCAAGTTCTCTCACGTCACCCCGCTCCTCCGCTCTCTCCACTGGCTTCCAGTTGAAGCTCGCATCCGCTACAAGACCATGGTGCTTGCCTACGGAGCTGTGAGGGGAACGGCACCTCAGTACCTCCAGGCTCTGATCAGGCCCTACACCCAAACAAGGGCACTGCGTTCATCCACCTCTGGCTTGCTCGCCTCCCTACCACTGAGGAAGTACAGTTCCCGCTCAGCCCAGTCAAAACTGTTCGCTGCTCTGGCCCCCCAATGGTGGAACAAACTCCCTCACGACGCCAGGACAGCGGAGTCAATCACCACCTTCCGGAGACACCTGAAACCCCACCTCTTTAAGGAATACCTAGGATAGGATAAAGTAATCCTTCTCACCCCCCCCCCCCTTAAAAGATTTAGATGCACTATTGTAAAGTGGCCGTTCCACTGGATGTCATAAGGTGAATGCACCAATTTGTAAGTCGCTCTGGATAAGAGCGTCTGCTAAATGACTTAAATGTTAAATGTTAAATGTTAAATGTTAGACACACTGGCTAAACTGGTAACAGCTGAATAGCTACCCTCCATCCTCCACTTACCCTCCCTAACACACATACACAAACATATTCCCCTTTTCAACCCGGGACCAGGTGCCGACAGTACTGCAGGATGGGCAGATTGCCAATCTAAACACCACTACAATCAAAACCCCCAGAGAAAGAAAGAGGGAGAGAGAGGGAGAGAGAAAGAGGGAGAAAGAGGGAGGGAGAGAGAGAGAGGGAGAAAGGGAGAGAAAGGGAGAGAAATGGAGAGAGTGGGAGAGAGAGAGAGAGTGGGAGAGAGAGAGAAAGAGGGAGAGAGAGAGAAAGAGGGAGAGAGAGGGAGAAAGAGGGAGAGAGAGAGAGAAAGAGGGAGAAAGAGGGAGAAGGAGGGAGAGAGAAAGAGGGCGAGAGAGAGAAAAAGGGAGAAAGAGGGAGAGAGAGAGAAAGAGGGAGAAAGAGGGAGAGAGAAAGAGGGAGAGAGAGAGAGGGAGAGAGAAAGAGGGAGAGAGAGAGAGAAAGAGGGAGAGAGAGAGAGAAAGAGGGAGAGAGAGAGAGAAAGAGGGAGAGAGAGAGAGAGGGGGCGTCAACACATTCTTTGAAACCAGGGACAGCCTTTATGCAACCAACAAATAAACTGTCCCTGCATGGTGAGAAGCAGCAGTATGTATTCAGGACAGAGCTACAGCCACACACACGCGCACGCACACGCACACACACACACACACACACACACACACACACACACACACACACACACACACACACACACACACACACACACACACACACACACACACACACACACACACACACACAATTCACAGTCAAGACACACACACTGACAGACACACACACACAATAAAGAGTTAGGAGGATGGAATGGATGTAGTCAGACAACCAGAGGGAGACATGGGGAGTGACAGGCTGTAGTACAGGACAGACCACCAGAGGGAGACATGGGGAGTGACAGGCTGTACAGGACAGACAACCAGAGGGAGACATGGGGAGTGACAGGCTGTACAGGACAGACAACCAGAGGGAGACATGGGGAGTGACAGGCTGTAGTACAGGACAGACAACCAGAGGGAGACATGGGGAGTGACAGGCTGTAGTACAGGACAGACCACCAGAGGGAGACATGGGGAGTGACAGGCTGTACAGGACAGACAACCAGAGGGAGACATGGGGAGTGACAGGCTGTACAGGACAGACAACCAGAGGGAGACATGGGGAGTGACAGGCTGTAGTACAGGACAGACAACCAGAGGGAGACATGGGGAGTGACAGGCTGTAGTACAGGACAGACCACCAGAGGGAGACATGGGGAGTGACAGGCTGTACAGGACAGACAACCAGAGGGAGACATGGGGAGTGACAGGCTGTAGTACAGGACAGACAACCAGAGGGAGACATGGGGAGTGACAGGCTGTAGTACAGGACAGACAACCAGAGGGAGACATGGGGAGTGACAGGCTGTAGTACAGGACAGACAACCAGAGGGAGACATGGGGAGTGACAGGCTGTACAGGACAGACAACCAGAGGGAGACATGGGGAGTGACAGGCTGTAGTACAGGACAGACAACCAGAGGGAGACATGGGGAGTGACAGGCTGTAGTACAGGACAGACAACCAGAGAGAGACATGGGGAGTGACAGGCTGTAGTACAGGACAGACAACCAGAGGGAGACATGGGGAGTGACAGGCTGTAGTACAGGATAGACAACCAGAGGGAGACATGGGGAGTGACAGGCTGTACAGGACAGACAACCAGAGGAAGACATGGGGAGTGACAGGCTGTAGTACAGGACAGACAACCAGAGGAAGACATGGGGAGTGACAGGCTGTAGTACAGGACAGACAACCAGAGGGAGACATGGGGAGTGACAGGTTGTAGTACAGGACAGACAACCAGAGGGAGACATGGGGAGTGACAGGCTGTACAGGACAGACAACCAGAGGGAGACATGGGGAGTGACAGGCTGTAGTACAGGACAGACAACCAGAGAGAGACATGGGGAGTGACAGGCTGTAGTACAGGACAGACAACCAGAGGGAGACATGGGGAGTGACAGGCTGTAGTACAGGACAGACAACCAGAGGGAGACATGGGGAGTGACAGGCTGTACAGGACAGACAACCAGAGGGAGACATGGGGAGTGACAGGCTGTAGTACAGGACAGACAACCAGAGGGAGACATGGGGAGTGACAGGCTGTAGTACAGGACAGACCACCAGAGGGAGACATGGGGAGTGACAGGCTGTACAGGACAGACAACCAGAGGGAGACATGGGGAGTGACAGGCTGTAGTACAGGACAGACAACCAGAGGGAGACATGGGGAGTGACAGGCTGTAGTACAGGACAGACAACCAGAGGGAGACATGGGGAGTGACAGGCTGTAGTACAGGACAGACAACCATCGGGAGACATGGGGAGTGACAGGCTGTACAGGACAGACAACCAGAGGGAGACATGGGGAGTGACAGGCTGTAGTACAGGACAGACAACCAGAGGGAGACATGGGGAGTGACAGGCTGTAGTACAGGACAGACAACCAGAGAGAGACATGGGGAGTGACAGGCTATAGTACAGGACAGACAACCAGAGGGAGACATGGGGAGTGACAGGCTGTAGTACAGGACAGACAACCAGAGGGAGACATGGGGAGTGACAGGCTGTACAGGACAGACAACCAGAGGAAGACATGGGGAGTGACAGGCTGTAGTACAGGACAGACAACCAGAGGAAGACATGGGGAGTGACAGGCTGTAGTACAGGACAGACAACCAGAGGGAGACATGGGGAGTGACAGGTTGTAGTACAGGACAGACAACCAGAGGGAGACATGGGGAGTGACAGGCTGTACAGGACAGACAACCAGAGGGAGACATGGGGAGTGACAGGCTTTACAGGACAGACAACCAGAGAGAGACATGGGGAGTGACAGGCTGTAGTACAGGACAGACAACACACACACAGCGGTAGGGCTGAGGTAACAGGGCAACGCTGGCCTTTAAGAGAACCTCTGGGGGTGGGTAACATAACACACTGAGAACCAGAACAGCTAGATAACAGAGCAAAACAACAAGCAACATCTTCTTCTTCTTTAGTGGGAAGATGAAGTACATCCATTATTTACTCTGTGGTTGAAAGGCACCAGAAAGGTGTTCTGTCTGTCTCAGAATGTCAATAAGTGAATCATGTCTATATGACAATATGATAAAAGGGTGAACAATGCTATCAGTCACCAGGGCTGTGGATGAAGGTGACCTGCAGTTGGTCTGTCACTACTTAGTGTTGGGCTGTCTGTCTAGCTACCTCATAATCTGAGACTATGATGGGCTGCTTTATTCACCTTAACTGTGTCCCAAATGACACCCTGTTCTCTCCATTGGGACTGTGGTGCCGTTTTAGACTCTGTCTCTGAACACAAGCAAGCACCATGACAGTCCATAATATGAGGATGGGGGGAGGAGGTGACCCAGTTGTCCACGTGTGTGTGTGTGTGTGTGTGTGTGTGTGTGTGTGTGTGTGTGTGTGTGTGTGTGTGTGTGTGTGTGTGTGTGTGTGTGTGTGTGTGTGTGTGTGTGTGTGTGTGTGTGTGTGTGTGTGTGTGTGTGTGTGTGTGTGTGTGTGTGTGTGTATGTGTGTGTGTGTGTTTGTGTGTGCGTGCGTGTGTGTATGTCATCGTCTGGGGACGCAGGAGGGGGAGTGACACAGACCGATCTCCTCTCTTCCGCATTAAATGGCTGCTCAGAGAAAGTACTGTCTTATACTGCATCCCAAATAGCACTCTATTCCCTATATAGTGCACTACTTCTGACCAGGGCCCATAGGCCATGTAAGGCAAATGGTGCCATTTAGGATGCAGCCTTAGAGGAAAATATCTGTCCTCTTCCTGACCACCATTTCCCTAGAGAGGAATCCATACTGACAGAAACCTTATGGTAGAGACCAAGAGGAGAGAGAGAGGAGAGAGAGAGGAGAGGAGAGGAGAGGAGAGGAGAGGAGAGGAGAGGAGAGGAGAGGAGAGGAGAGGAGAGGAGAGGAGAGGAGAGGAGAGGAGAGGAGACAGAGAGGAGAGACAGAGACAGAGAGGAGCGACAGAGAGGAGAGACAGAAAGGAGAGGAGAGACGGAGAGGAGATCAAGAGGAGAAGTGCGAGAGAGAGAGGAGAGACAGAGACAGAGAGGAGAGGAGGGAGAGACAGAGAGGAGAGACAGAGACAGAGAGGAGAGGAGGGAGAGACAGAGAGGATAGACAGAGACAGAGAGGAGAGGAGGGAGAGACAGAGAGGAGAGACAGAGAGGAGAGACAGAGACAGAGAGGAGAGGAGGGAGAGACAGAGAGGAGAGGAGGGGAGAGACAGAGAGGAGAGGAGGGAGAGACAGATAGGAGGGGAGGGAGAGACAGAGAGGAGAGGAGGGAGAGACAGATAGGAGGGGGGAGCAAAAGGAGAGGAGAGAAGGGGAGAGCGAAAGGAGAGGAGGGAGAGACAGAGAGGGGAGGAGGAGAGAGCAAGAGGAGAGGAGGGGAGTGGAGGAGAGATAGGAGAGGAGAGAGACAGTGGTTGTGACAGAACAGCCCCATGTTTAGGAGGAAGCTGAGACAGAGGAGAGAGACAGTGGTTGTGGCTGAACAGCCCCATGTTCAGGAGGAAGCTGAGACATTCGGTCTGTTTATATAACTGTCCTTCCCAATGAAACATGTATGTCACTGATAAGAGAGAAGTGTGTGTGTGTGTGCGTGTACAAACACAAAAATAGACTCTTATAGACTGTAACACACTCACTATGACACATACTGTGTCTCACTGTGGTGAAATCTAGTCTCTATTTCATACTGTGGTGATATCTAGTCCATTTCATACTGTGGTGATATCTAGTCTAATTCATACTGTGGTGATATCTAGTCTCTATTTCATACCGTGGTGATATGTAGTCTATTTTAGACTGTGGTGATATTTAGTCTCTATTTCATACTGTGGTGATATGTAGTCTCTATTTCAGACTGTGGTGATATCTAGTCTGTTTCCTACTGTGGTGATATCTGGTCTATTTTAGACTGTGGTGATATTTAGTCTCTATTTCATACTGTGGTGATATGTAGTCTCTATTTCAGACTGTGGTGATATCTAGTCTATTTCAGACTGTGGTGATATCTAGTCTGTTTCCTACCGTGGCGATATCTAGTCTGTTTCCTACTGTGGGGATATTTATTCTCTATTTCAGACTGTGGTGATATCCAGTCTATTTCAGACTGTGGTGATATCTAGTCTATTTCCTACTGTGGTGATATCTAGTCTATTTCCTACTGTGGTGATATCTAGTCTATTTCCTACCGTGGTGATATCTAGTCTGTTTCCTACTGTGGGGATATTTATTCTCTATTTCAGACTGTGGTGATATCCAGTCTATTTCCTACTGTGGTGATATCTAGTCTATTTCAGACTGTGGTGATATCCAGTCTATTTCCTACTGTGGTGATATCTAGTCTATTTCAGACCGTGGTGATATCTAGTCTGTTTCCTACTGTGGTGATATCTAGTCTCTATTTAATACTGTGGTGATATCTAGTCTGTTTCCTACTGTAGTGATATTTAGTCTCTATTTCAGACTGTGGTGATATCTAGTCTGTTTCCTACTGTGGTGATATTTAGTCTCTATTTCAGACTGTGGTGATATCTAGTCTCTATTTCAGACTGTGGTGATATCTAGTGTATTTCATACTGTGGTGTTATCTAGTCTATTTCAGTCTGTGGTGATATCTAGTCTATTTAAGACTGTGGTGATATCTAGTCTTTTTCAGACTGTGTTGATATCTAGTCTCTATTTCAGACTGTGGTGATATCTAGTCTATTTTATACTGTGGTGATATCTAGTCTACTTCATACAGTGATTATATCTAGTCTATTTTATACTGTTGTGATATATAGTCTCTATTTCAGACTGTGGTGTTATCTAGTCTATTTCATACTGTGGTGTTATCTAGTCTATTTCATACTGTGGTGATATCTAGTCTATTTCAGACTGTGGTGATATCTAGTCTATTTCAGACTGTGATGATATCTAGTCTATTTCATACTGTGGTGATATCTAGTCTATTTCAGTCTGTGGTGATATCTAGTCTATTTAAGACTGTGGTGATATCTAGTCTATTTCAGACTGTGGTGATATCTAGTCTATTTCAGACTGTGGTGATATCTAGTCTTTTTCAGACTGTGGTGATATCTAGTCTATTTCAGACTGTGGTGTTATCTAGTCTATTTCAGACTGTGGTGATATCTAGTCTATTTCAGACTGTGGTGATATCCAGTCTATTTCCTACTGTGGTGATATCTAGTCTATTTCAGACTGTGGTGATATCTAGTCTGTTTCCTACTGTGGTGATATCTAGTCTCTATTTAATACTGTGGTGATATCTAGTCTGTTTCCTACTGTAGTGATATTTAGTCTCTATTTCAGACTGTGGTGATATCTAGTCTGTTTCCTACTGTGGTGATATTTAGTCTCTATTTCAGACTGTGGTGATATCTAGTCTCTATTTCAGACTGTGGTGATATCTAGTGTATTTCATACTGTGGTGTTATCTAGTCTATTTCAGTCTGTGGTGATATTTAGTCTCTATTTCAGACTGTGGTGATATCTAGTGTATTTCATACTGTGGTGTTATCTAGTCTATTTCAGTCTGTGGTGATATCTAGTCTATTTAAGACTGTGGTGATATCTAGTCTTTTTCAGACTGTGGTGATATCTAGTCTATTTCAGACTGTGGTGTTATCTAGTCTATTTCAGACTGTGTTGATATCTAGTCTCTATTTCAGACTGTGGTGATATCTAGTCTATTTTATACTGTGGTGATATCTAGTCTACTTCATACAGTGATTATATCTAGTCTATTTTATACTGTTGTGATATATAGTCTCTATTTCAGACTGTGGTGTTATCTAGTCTATTTCATACTGTGGTGTTATCTAGTCTATTTCATACTGTGGTGATATCTAGTCTATTTCAGACTGTGGTGATATCTAGTCTATTTCAGACTGTGATGATATCTAGTCTATTTCATACTGTGGTGATATCTAGTCTATTTCAGTCTGTGGTGATATCTAGTCTATTTAAGACTGTGGTGATATCTAGTCTATTTCAGACTGTGGTGATATCTAGTCTATTTCAGACTGTGGTGATATCTAGTCTTTTTCAGACTGTGGTGATATCTAGTCTATTTCAGACTGTGGTGTTATCTAGTCTATTTCAGACTGTGGTGATATCTAGTCTATTTCAGACTGTGGTGATATCCAGTCTATTTCCTACTGTGGTGATATCTAGTCTATTTCAGACTGTGGTGATATCCTGTCTGTTTCCTACTGTGGTGATATCTAGTCTCTATTTAATACTGTGGTGATATCTAGTCTGTTTCCTACTGTAGTGATATTTAGTCTCTATTTCAGACTGTGGTGATATCTAGTCTGTTTCCTACTGTGGTGATATTTAGTCTCTATTTCAGACTGTGGTGATATCTAGTCTCTATTTCAGACTGTGGTGATATCTAGTGTATTTCATACTGTGGTGTTATCTAGTCTATTTCAGTCTGTGGTGATATTTAGTCTCTATTTCAGACTGTGGTGATATCTAGTGTATTTCATACTGTGGTGTTATCTAGTCTATTTCAGTCTGTGGTGATATCTAGTCTATTTAAGACTGTGGTGATATCTAGTCTTTTTCAGACTGTGGTGATATCTAGTCTATTTCAGACTGTGGTGTTATCTAGTCTATTTCAGACTGTGGTGATATCTAGTCTATTTCAGACTGTGGTGATATCCAGTCTATTTCCTACTGTGGTGATATCTAGTCTATTTCAGACTGTGGTGATATCTAGTCTCTATTTAATACTGTGGTGATATCTAGTCTGTTTCCTACTGTAGTGATATTTAGTCTCTATTTCAGACTGTGGTGATATCTAGTCTGTTTCCTACTGTGGTGTTATCTAGTCTATTTCAGTCTGTGGTGATATTTAGTCTCTATTTCAGACTGTGGTGATATCTAGTGTATTTCATACTGTGGTGTTATCTAGTCTATTTCAGTCTGTGGTGATATCTAGTCTATTTAAGACTGTGGTGATATCTAGTCTTTTTCAGACTGTGTTGATATCTAGTCTCTATTTCAGACTGTGGTGATATCTAGTCTCTATTTCAGACTGTGGTGATATCTAGTCTATTTTATACTGTGGTGATATCTAGTCTACTTCATACAGTGATTATATCTAGTCTATTTTATACTGTTGTGATATATAGTCTCTATTTCAGACTGTGGTGTTATCTAGTCTATTTCATACTGTGGTGATATCTAGTCTATTTCAGTCTGTGGTGATATCTAGTCTATTTAAGACTGTGGTGATATCTAGTCTATTTCAGACTGTGGTGATATCTAGTCTATTTCAGACTGTGGTGATATCTAGTCTTTTTCAGACTGTGGTGATATCTAGTCTATTTCAGACTGTGGTGTTATCTAGTCTATTTCAGACTGTGGTGATATCTAGTCTATTTCAGACTGTGGTGATATCCAGTCTATTTCCTACTGTGGTGATATCTAGTCTATTTCAGACTGTGGTGATATCTAGTCTGTTTCCTACTGTGGTGATATCTAGTCTCTATTTAATACTGTGGTGATATCTAGTCTGTTTCCTACTGTAGTAATATTTAGTCTCTATTTCAGACTGTGGTGATATCTAGTCTATTTCAGTCTGTGGTGATATCTAGTCTATTTAAGACTGTGGTGATATCTAGTCTTTTTCAGACTGTGTTGATATCTAGTCTCTATTTCAGACTGTGGTGATATCTAGTCTCTATTTCAGACTGTGGTGATATCTAGTCTATTTTATACTGTGGTGATATCTAGTCTACTTCATACAGTGATTATATCTAGTCTATTTTATACTGTTGTGATATATAGTCTCTATTTCAGACTGTGGTGTTATCTAGTCTATTTCATACTGTGGTGATATCTAGTCTATTTCAGTCTGTGGTGATATCTAGTCTATTTAAGACTGTGGTGATATCTAGTCTATTTCAGACTGTGGTGATATCTAGTCTTTTTCAGACTGTGGTGATATCTAGTCTATTTCAGACTGTGGTGTTATCTAGTCTATTTCAGACTGTGGTGATATCTAGTCTATTTCAGACTGTGGTGATATCCAGTCTATTTCCTACTGTGGTGATATCTAGTCTATTTCAGACTGTGGTGATATCTAGTCTGTTTCCTACTGTGGTGATATCTAGTCTCTATTTAATACTGTGGTGATATCTAGTCTGTTTCCTACTGTAGTGATATTTAGTCTCTATTTCAGACTGTGGTGATATCTAGTCTATTTCAGACTGTGGTGTTATCTAGTCTATTTCAGACTGTGGTGATATCTAGTCTATTTCAGACTGTGGTGATATCCAGTCTATTTCCTACTGTGGTGATATCTAGTCTATTTCAGACTGTGGTGATATCTAGTCTGTTTCATACTGTGGTGATATCTAGTCTCTATTTAATACTGTGGTGATATCTAGTCTGTTTCCTACTGTAGTGATATTTAGTCTCTATTTCAGACTGTGGTGATATCTAGTCTGTTTCCTACTGTGGTGATATTTAGTCTCTATTTCAGACTGTGGTGATATCTAGTGTATTTCATACTGTGGTGTTATCTAGTCTATTTCAGTCTGTGGTGATATCTAGTCTCTATTTCAGACTGTGGTGATATCTAGTGTATTTCATACTGTGGTGTTATCTAGTCTATTTCAGTCTGTGGTGATATCTAGTCTATTTAAGACTGTGGTGATATCTAGTCTTTTTCAGACTGTGTTGATATCTAGTCTCTATTTCAGACTGTGGTGATATCTAGTCTCTATTTCAGACTGTGGTGATATCTAGTCTATTTTATACTGTGGTGATATCTAGTCTACTTCATACAGTGATTATATCTAGTCTATTTTATACTGTTGTGATATATAGTCTCTATTTCAGACTGTGGTGTTATCTAGTCTATTTCAAACTGTGGTGTTATCTAGTCTATTTCATACTGTGGTGATATCTAGTCTATTTCAGACTGTGGTGATATCTAGTCTATTTCAGACTGTGATGATATCTAGTCTCTATTTCAGACTGTGATGATATCTAGTCTATTTCATACTGTGGTGATATCTAGTCTATTTCAGTCTGTGGTGATATCTAGTCTATTTAAGACTGTGGTGACATCTAGTCTATTTCAGTCTGTGGTGATATCTAGTCTTTTTCAGACTGTGGTGATATCTAGTCTTTTTCAGACTGTGGTGATATCTAGTCTCAATTTCATACTGTGGTGTTATCTAGTCTATTTCAGTCTGTGGTGATATCTAGTCTATTTAAGACTGTGGTGACATCTAGTCTATTTCAGTCTGTGGTGATATCTAGTCTATTTTATAATGTGGTGATATCTAGTCTATTTCATACTGTGGTGATATCTAGTCTCTATTTCAGACTGTGGTGAAATCTAGTCTATTTCATACTGTGGTGATATCTAGTCTACTTCATACAGTGATTATATCTAGTCTATTTTATACTGTGGTGATATCTAGTCTTTTTCAGACTGTGGTGATATATAGTCTCTATTTCAGAATGTGGTGTTATCTAGTCTATTTTATACTGTGGTGATATCTAGTCTACTTCATACAGTGATTATATCTTGTCTATTTTATACTGTGGTGATATCTAGTCTTTTTCAGACTGTGGTGATATATAGTCTCTATTTCAGACTGTGGTGATATGTAGTCTTCTTCAGACTGTGGTGATATATAGTCTCTATTTCAGACTGTGGTGTTATTTAGTATATTTCATACTGTGGTGATATCTGGTCTATTTTATACTGCGGTGATATCTAGTCTACTTCATACAGTGATTATATCTAGTCTATTTTATACTGTGGTGATATCTAGTCTTTTTCAGACTGTGGTGATATACCGTCTCTATTTCAGACGGTGGTGTTATCTAGTCTATTTCATACTGTGGTGATATCTAGTCTGTTTAAGACTGTGGTGATATCTAGTCTGTTTCCTACTGTGGTGATATCTAGTCTGTTTCAGACTGTGGTGATATCTGGTCTATTTCATACTGTGGTGATATCTAGTCTAATTCATACTGTGGTGTTATCTAATTTTTTCATAATGTGGTGATATCTGGTCTATTTCAGACTGTGGTGATATCTAGTCTATTTCATACTGTGGTGATATCTAGTCTATTTCAGACTGTGGTGTTATCTAGTCTATTTTATACTGTTGTGATATATAGTCTCTATTTCATACTGTGGTGATATCTAGTCTATTTCAGACTGTGGTGATATCTGGTCTCTATTTCCAGATCACACAGGTCAAGAGTATGACAACAGAGACTTCGGTATGTCCCAAATGTGATCCTATATAGTGCACTACTTTTGACCAGGGCCCCTATGGTTAGTGCCCTATAAATGGAATAGGGTGCCATTTGGGATGTACCCATAGATAGCAGGGTCATTCCATATGACCTTCAGGGGTAAGGGATATATTTGGAATGTTCTGGTGTTAAGGTCTTCATGTCATTGACTGACTGTAACAGATCAATGCTAATTGTGTTCTCAATAAGGCTAAGCTGTTAGCTTGACTTCTTAGTCCTACAAACCACACACACACACACAAATACAAATAAATGGACGCACAGGTACAAACACACACACAGGTACAAACACACACACACACACACACACACACACACACACACACACACACACACACACACACACACACACACACACACACACACACACACACACACACACACACACACACACACACACACACACACACACACACACACACACACACATACACACACACACACACACACTTTACTCTTCCTACCTTTCTCGCAGGCCTTTTCGGAACACAATGTGCTACAAATATGACGACATAAAACCGTTAGGGGTTAAACCTGACATTACCTACTGATAAATAAAACTGTTAGGGGTTTAAACCTGACATTACCTACTGTTATATAACACTGTTAGGGGGTTTAAAGCTGACATTACCTACTGTTAAATCCCACTGTTAATGGTTTAAACCTGACATTACCTACTGTTATATAACACTGTTAGGGGTTAAACCTGACATTACCCACTGTTATATACCACTGTTATGGGTTAAACCTGACATTACCCTACTGTTATATAACACTGTTATGGGTTAAACCTGACATTACCTACTGTTATATAACACTTTTAGGGGTTAAACCTGACATTACCTACTGTTATATACCACTGTTAGGGGTTAAACCTGACATTACCTACTGTTATATAACACTGTTAACGGTTTAAACCTGACATTAACCTCCTGTTATATAACACTGTTAGGGGTTAAACCTGACATTACCTACTGTTATATAACACTGTTAGGGGGTTTAAAGCTGACATTACCTACTGTTATATAACACTGTTAGGGGTTAAACCTGACATTAACCTCCTGTTATATAACACTGTTAGGGGTTAAACCTGACATTAACCTCCTGTTATATAACACTGTTAGGGGGTTTAAACCTGACATTACCTACTGTTATATAACACTGTTAGGGGTTAAACCTGACATTACCTACTGTTATATACCACTGTTAGGGGTTTAACCTGACATTACCTACTGTTATATACCACTGTTAGGGGTTAAACCTGACATTACCTACTGTTATATAACACTGTTAGGGGTTAAACCTGACATTACCGACTGTTATATACCACTGTTAGGGGGTTTAAAGCTGACATTACCTACTGTTAAATAACACTGTTAGGGGTTAAACCTGACCTTACCTACTGTTATATAACACTGTTAGGGGTTAAACCTGACATTACCTACTGTTATATAACACTGTTAGGGGGGTTAAACCTGACATTACCTACTGTTATATAACATTGTTAGGGGTTAAACCTGACATTACCTACTGTTATATAACACTGTTAGGGGTTAAACCTGACATTACCTACTGTTATATAACACTGTTAACGGTTTAAAGCTGACATTACCTACTGTTATATACCACTGTTAGGGGGTTTAAAGCTGACATTACCTACTGTTATATTACACTGTTAGGGGGTTTAAAGCTGACATTACCTACTGTTATATACCACTGTTAGGGGGTTTAAAGCTGACATTACCTACTGTTATATACCACTGTTAGGGGGTTTAAAGCTGACATTACCTGCTGTTATATTAAAGAATACATATAAAAAATACCGTATTTCTGGCGCAGGTACAGCCGATTAGCGCCAGCTAACGGTACTTAGCAAACAATATACTGGAGCCTGCAACATACAGGACCATGGAGAGTGAAGGTGTAACTCTACTCTACCTGGCTGCATGACTCAGCACCAGAGACAGCTCTCACTGAGCTCAGTGTAGAGAGGGAGACAGAGAGACAGCTCTCACTGAGCTCAGTGTAGAGAGGGAGACAGAGAGACAGCTCTCACTGAGCTCACAGTAGAGAGGGAGACAGAGAGACAGCTCTCACTGAGCTCACAGTAGAGAGGGAGACAGAGAGATAGATAGAGAGACAGAGAGAGAGATTGTAGCTCTGGTCTGTGTCCCAAACCCTATTCCTTATATGTGACCCGATTCAGGAAACTAGGCGTATGTCGCACGTCACGACTTCACAGGAGAGCCATTTGAAAGTAAGTATAGAAGGCAGAAATGCCTTGTATAATGTAGTGCACTATAAGACGAACAGAGTTCCATTTGGAATGCAGCCATGGAGGGACTGTCCTTCAGCCCTTCCTGCTGACAGGGGAAACAAGAGGTGACACTAGTGTGACAGTCATGGAGAACAACACACACACACAACAATGCTAGTCCGTGTTCCTTCTCCCCTGTACTGTATGTCATTGTTGTCTTTTTGTTGTGTCAGGCTCTTTGGAAGGTATGAAGTCATCACCGTCTCTCTCAGTGATGTGATGAGGTGAGCATGGCTTGGTGAAGGTATGAAGTCATCACCATCTCTCTCAGTGATGTGGGTGAGGTGAGCATGGCTTGGTGAAGGTATGAAGTCATCCCCATCTCTCTCAGTGATGTGGGTGAGGTGAGCATGGCTTGGTGAAGGTATGAAGTCATCACCATCTCTCTCAGTGATGTGGGTGAGGTGAGCATGGCATGGCTTGGTGAAGGTATGAAGTCATCACCATCTCTCTCAGTGATGTGGGTGAGGTGAGCATGGCTTGGTGAAGGTATGAAGTCATCACCATCTCTCTCAGTGATGTGGGTGAGGTGAGCATGGCATGGCTTGGTGAAGGTATGAAGTTATCACCGTCTCTCTCAGTGATGTGGGTGAGGTGAGCATGGCTTGGTGAAGGTATGAAGTCATCACCATCTCTCTCAGTGATGTGGGTGAGGTGAGCATGGCTTGGTGAAGGTATGAAGTCATCACCATCTCTCTCAGTGATGTGGGTGAGGTGAGCATGGCATGGCTTGGTGAAGGTATGAAGTCATCACCATCTCTCTCAGTGATGTGGGTGAGGTGAGCATGGCTTGGTGAAGGTATGAAGTCATCACCATCTCTCTCAGTGATGTGGGTGAGGTGAGCATGGCTTGGTGAAGGTATGAAGTCATCACCATCTCTCTCAGTGATGTGGGTGAGGTGAGCATGGCATGGCTTGGTGAAGGTATGAAGTCATCACCATCTCTCTCAGTGATGTGGGTGAGGTGAGCATGGCTTGGTGAAGGTATGAAGTCATCACCATCTCTCTCAGTGATGTGGGTGAGGTGAGCATGGCTTGGTGAAGGTATGAAGTCATCACCATCTCTCTCAGTGATGTGGGTGAGGTGAGCATGGCTTGGTGAAGGTATGAAGTCATCACCATCTCTCTCAGTGATGTGGGTGAGGTGAGCATGGCTTGGTGAAGGTATGAAGTCATCACCATCTCTCTCAGTGATGTGGGTGAGGTGAGCATGGCTTGGTGAAGGTATGACATCATCACCGTCTCTCTCAGTGATGTGGGTGAGGTGAGCATGGCTTGGTGAAGGTATGAAGTCATCCCCGTCTCTCTCAGTGATGTGGGTGAGGTGAGCATGGCTTGGTGAAGGTATGAAGTCATCACCATCTCTCTCAGTGATGTGGGTGAGATGAGCATGGCTTGGTGAAGGTATGACGTCATCACCATCTCTCTCAGTGATGTGGGTGAGGTGAACATGGCTTGGTGAAGGTATGAAGTCATCACCGTCTCTCTCAGTGATGTGGGTGAGGTGAACATGGCTTGGTGAAGGTATGACAGACAGACAGCACGGCACGCTGGCACTAATCCACCCACTACTACTGTGAGTCCTGATTCCTCTGTGTGTGCGTGTGGCCATGGGCTTGCACGTGTGTGCGTGTGTGTGTGTGTGTGTGTGTGTGTGTGTGTGTGTGTGTGTGTGTGTGTGTGTGTGTGTGTGTGTGTGTGTGTGTGTGTGTGTGTGTGTGTGTGTGTGTGTGTGTGTGTGTGTGTGTGTGTGTGTGTGTGTGTGTCAGCTCAGAGCCCATACAGTATTTAACACATCAGCAGAGTGTGGTTTATTTCCTGTTATTGCAGCTGTGCTCTGACACCTGCTGGGGGGTGAAGGCGGCGTGCCTGCATCTCACACCATCCCAGGAGGAGAAGGGGTACAGAAGGATGGAGAGAGAGGAGGAGGAAAGGAGGACAGGAGGAGGATAGAGAGGGTGGGTCTCGGGCCGTATGTTTGACACCCTTATCTTTACGGAGTGAAACTGGATGGTACTAACCGTCTGAACTTCTAGACTTCTCCCTGTCAGTTAACATCTTAGCGCTAGGGGTCAGATTTTTTTTTTTCTTCATAAAATAACGTTCCCAAGGTAAACGGACATTTTCTCTGGCCCAGATCATAGAATATGCATATATTTTACAGATTAGGATAGAAAACACTCCAAAGTTGTCTGTGAGTATAACAATACTTATTATGCAGGTGAAAACCTGAAAAAATCTAACCCGGAAGTGATATTAAAAAAAAAAGATCTGTGTTTCCTGGGACCGTCTATCTTCCATTCAAAGGGGTATCAACCAGATTCCTTTTCCAATGGCTTCCTCAGGCTGTGACCAGGCTTTAGACATAGTTTCAGGCTTTTATTTTGAAAAATGAGCGAGACTTTTCAAAAGTAGTCAGGTGTCCTCTGAATAGTGCCTGCGCGCGAGAGAGGAGCTCCCCATTTTCCTTTTCTCTCTTAACACTATCACCGTTTCCCTTTACTGTGGCAATTGCGCTCGAATCAATGCAATATTAGCCACTTTCAACGCAACATACTGAAGAGATGTTGTTGTGGGCTGAACGCATAGGAGTAGGATTCCAGACTGCAATAGAATCCTACGACTCGGTCGGTACTCTACACAGACCTGTGCGGCATAGCCAATCAGAGTTGCAGTAGGCCTATATGCAAATAGACCATTGCCATATATGGATCTGTGTCATTTACCTTGAACTGGACTGCGTTTACAGCTGTGGTCGTGAGTAGATGCGCTTGTTTCGAGATCAAAGTGAGAGCTGCATGTAGCCACTTAAGCACATTGTGTTCATCTCCTTTACTAGTTAGTGAGTTATTAGCCCAGTTACAGATCATTAGTAGTCAGCAATGGGGGAGTGGTTGCTTCCTACAAGAGCACAAAACGTCTACATATCTAGACATCTTTAAAATGCCAGTCAGGTAAAGAGTTTGTTTCTGTCTTAAAGGGGCAGTGTTGTATTTTGAGACAGGCTTGAATAAGCTAAGTAGCCAATAGGCAGAGGGTAGCATAATGTGTCTGATTCTCTGTAATAATGGTATGGGAATAATAATGCATTTTATTTTGGGGTTTCTTGAATCCAAAACCACAACAACATTTTCAGTCACGTCCTTGTCTGAAGGACAAATGGATAAACAGGTTAATGTCAAGCTCTGCATGATTTAAAAAAAGTCTCATTGAATGTAGTCCCACATTGAACACCACACATTGGCTGCTACTGGCTGAATGATAGAACAGCTATTTCCATGTTAAAATGTTATGGGATGCATTTTCTCCATTGTTTTTGATGGTAGGCCACTCTGGTAGGCCTACATTATGATCAAATAGCTTGGCCACCATTACAACTGAAACTTAAAGCGGGTACAGCCTCAGTGTTCACAGTAAACGCGCGCTGTTCAAGTTTGCACTCAGCAGACCTGAAATTTGTTCAATATCGAAACAAATTAGAGGGAACATTGGCCGTGACCTCTTCTGACCTCTGTTGACCTCGGAAGCTACTCAACATTCTAGAAAACATAGTTCGTTTATAAAGCTCACCCTCTCCACAGCAATACAAGTCCTTCCTAAGAGTTTATAAAGCTCACCCTCTCCACAGCAATACAAGTCCTTCCTGAGTTTATAAAGCTCACCTTCTCCACAGCAATACAAGTCCTTCCTAAGGGTTTATAAAACTCACCCTCTCCACAGCAATACAAGTCCTTCCTAAGAGTTTATAAAGCTCACCCTCTCCACAGCAATACAAGTCCTTCCTAAGAGTTTATAAAGCTCACCCTCTCCACAGTAATACAAGTCCTTCCTCAGAGTTTATAAAGCTCACCTTCTCCACAGCAATACAAGTCCTTCCTAAGAGTTTATAAAGCTCACCCTCTCCACAGCAATACAAGTCCTTCCTAAGGGTTTATAAAACTCACCCTCTCCACAGTAATACAAGTCCTTCCTAAGAGTTTATAAAGCTCACCCTCTCCACAGCAATACAAGTCCTTCCTAAGAGTTTATAAAGCTCACCCTCTCCACAGCAATAACAGTCCTTTCTAAGAGTTTATAAAGCTCACCCTCTCCACAGCAATACAAGTCCTTTCTAAGAGTTTATAAAGCTCACCCTCTCCACAGCAATACAAGTCCTTTCTAAGAGTTTATAAAGCTCACCCTCTCCACAGTAATACAAGTCCTTTCTAAGAGTTTATAAAGCTCACCTTCTCCACAGCAATACAAGTCCTTTCTAATAGTTTATAAAGCTCACCCTCTCCACAGCAATACAAGTCCTTCCTAAGAGTTTATAAAGCTCACCCTCTCCACAGTAATACAAGTCCTTCCTAAGAGTTTATAAAGCTCACCCTCTCCACAGCAATAACAGTCCTTCCTAAGAGTTTATAAAGCTCACCCTCTCCACAGTAATACAAGCCCTTCCTACGAGTTTATAAAGCTCACCCTCTCCACAGCAATAAAACGCCAATGGACCAATTTGATTAGAGGGAAAGCCCAGAGCGATCCTCAGTTAACCACCGTGAACAAGAACGTGTACCAAATGCACCCTATTCCCTACAAACTGCACTACATGCTCTAGTGAAAACTAGTGCACTATATAGGGAATAGGGCGCCATTTGGAATGCAAGCCCAAGTATTTTCACCCATGATTTCCCAGGCAAGATCGAGACGGGAGTGTCTTTTCACCTCAAATTACACAATCACATTACTGTGGCGGGGTTACATAATAATGTCCAGCACTAGGACACAACCAGAGTCCCAGGACAGGCCAGGCCAGGCTGAGGCCAGAAGCAGAGTACCAGGCCAGGCTTAGGACCAAACCAGAACCAGAGTCCCAGGCCAGGCTTAGGACCAAACCAGAACCAGGCCAGGCTGAGGTCAGAACCAGAGTCCCAGAGCCAGGCTGAGGTCAGAACCAGAGTCAGGCCAGGCTGAGGTTAGAACCAGAGTCAGGCCAGGCTGAAGTTAGAACCAGAGTCCCAGAGCCAGGCTGAGGTTAGAACCAGAGTCCCAGAGCCAGGCTGAGGTCAGAACCAGAGTCAGGCCAGGCTGAGGTTAGAACCAGAGTCAGGCCAGGCTGAAGTTAGAACCAGAGTCCCAGAGCCAGGCTGAGGTTAGAACCAGAGTCAGGCCAGGCTGAGGTTAGAACCAGAGTCAGGCCAGGCTGAGGTTAGAACCAGAGTCAGGCCAGGCTGAGGTTAGAACCAGAGCCAGGCCAGGCTGAGGTTAGAACCAGAGCCAGGCCAGGCTGAGGTTAGAACCAGAGTCAGGCCAGGCTGAGGCCAGAACCAGAGTCAGGCCAGGCTGAGGTTAGAACCAGAGTCAGGCCAGGCTGAGGTTAGAACCAGAGCCAGGCCAGGCTGAGGTTAGAAACAGAGCCAGGCCAGGCTGAGGTTAGAACCAGAGTCAGGCCAGGCTGAGGTTAGAACCAGAGTCAGGCCAGGCTGAGGTTAGAACCAGAGTCCCAGAGCCAGGCTGAGGTTAGAACCAGAGTCAGGCCAGGCTGAGGTTAGAAACAGAGCCAGGCCAGGCTGAGGTTAGAACCAGAGCCAGGCCAGGCTGAGGTTAGAAACAGAGCCAGGCCAGGCTGAGGTTAGAACCAGAGTCAGGCCAGGCTGAGGCCAGATCCAGGCGAGGCTGAGGTTAGAACCAGAGTCAGGCCAGGCTGAGGCCAGCCACCGAACAGCATAAAGGACAGCAGACCTGGGTTCAAATTAGGGCTGTCCCTAAAATAAAAATGTTGGTTGACCAAGATTGGTCGAAATCGATTGATCTACATTTTTAAACGTGTATTTTTGCAAAACAAACAGTCAAATCAACTACATTCACTACGCTTGTCAGATGGTTTAAGCACACTGTTTGATTACATAATTAAAACACAAATGACTAGAGGAATTCAGAACGCTATTGATTTGATTGTCCCGGGCCTGACTCAGACTGACAAGCACCCATTGTCTCTCTGTCCTCCCTGCTGCAGCGACCACCACAGAACATCAACAGTGTTAATCACGCTGTCCATGTTGCTGAAGCTGAAACATAATCATAGCCATTTCTGACTGAAAAGTTCTCTTACCGAAATCCCTCATTCCCTATTCCCTCAACCCTTGCTCTCTCTATTATGACAATAGGGCATGACTTATTGCATATCATAATCACCTCAATAAATTGGTTATAAACTCAGATAACCGTAACAGCAAAACGGATGCAGAGGACGTGACAAACCCAAAACAGGGGAATGTTTACTGGTTGTTCAGGAGGGAAAGGGGAAGTCAGATCTGTGGAATATATTTGACTTAGATGTGTAAACTACTGGAGATCCAGATAAAGGAAGGGTAAAGGAACAAGCGCTGGGTGAGTATTTTAAGTGCCAAACAGGTGCTGTTAGATTACAATAAACCATTTCTGACCAATATAACCATATACCATTTCAGTAGAACATGTCTTGGTGTGATGGACTGTTCCATCCCCACGGCCTAAACAATGGATTAGTCCACTTAGACTGTTCCATCCCCACGGCCTACACAATGGATTAGTCCACTTAGACTGTTCCATCCCCACGGCCTAAACAATGGATTAGTCCACTTAGACTGTTCCATCCCCACGGCCTACACAATGGATTAGTCCACTTAGACTGTTCCATCCCCACGGCCTACACAATGGATTAGTCCACTTAGACTGTTCCATCCCCACGGCCTACACAATGGATTAGTCCACTTAGACTGTTCCATCCCCACGGCCTACACAATGGATTAGTCCACTTAGACTGCTCCATCCCCACGGCCTACACAATGGATTAGTCCACTTAGACTGTTCCATCCCCACGGCCTACACAATGGATTAGTCCACTTAGACTGTTCCATCCCCACGGCCTACACAATGGATTAGTCAACTTAGACTGTTCCATCCCCACGGCCTACACAATGGATTAGTCCACTTAGACATGCGCAAATCAGAAAGGTGTCATGTACACCATGATAAATATGGAGGTTACTCTACCTCCCAAATATCACTATTGACCGGTACAGCGTGGGGTACTGAAACCCCATATCACTATTGACAGGTACAGCGTGGGGTACTGAAACCCCATATCACTATTGACAGGTACAGCGTGGGGTACTGAAACCCCATATCACTATTGACCGGTACAGCATGGGGTACTGGACCCCCATATCACTAGTGACAGGTACAGCGTGGGGTACTGAAACCCCCATATCACTAGTGACAGGTACAGCGTGGGGTACTGAAACCCCATATCACTAGTGACAGGTACAGCATGGGGTACTGAAACCCCCATATCACTAGTGACAGGTACAGCGTGGGGTACAGAAACCCCCATATCACTAGTGACAGGTACAGCGTGGGGTACTGAAACCCCATATCACTAGTGACAGGTACAGCGTGGGGTACTGAAACCCCCATATCACTAGTGACAGGTACAGTGTGGGGTACTGAAACCCCATATCACTAGTGACAGGTACAGAGTGGGGTACTGAAACCCCCATATCACTAGTGACAGGTACAGCGTGGGGTACTGAAACCCCCATATCACTAGTGACAGGTACAGAGTAGGGTAATGAAACCCCCATATCACTAGTGACAGGTACAGCGTGGGGTACTGAAACCCCATATCACTAGTGACAGGTACAGAGTTGGGTACTGAAACCCCATATCACTAGTGACAGGTACAGAGTGGGGTACTGAAACCCCATATCACTAGTGACAGGTACAGAGTAGGGTACTGAAACCCCATATCACTAGTGACAGGTACAGCATGGGGTACTGAAACCCCATATCACTAGTGCCAGGTACAGAGTAGGGTAATGAAACCCCCATATCACTAGTGACAGGTACAGCATGGGGTACTGAAACCCCATATCACTAGTGACAGGTACAGAGTAGGGTACTGAAACCCCATATCACTAGTGACAGGTACAGAGTGGGGTACTGAAACCCCATATCACTAGTGACAGGTACAGAGTAGGGTACTGAAACCCCATATCACTAGTGACAGGTACAGCATGGGGTACTGAAACCCCATATCACTAGTGACAGGTACAGAGTAGGGTAATGAAACCCCCATATCACTAGTGACAGGTACAGCGTGGGGTACTGAAACCCCATATCACTAGTGACAGGTACAGAGTAGGGTACTGAAACCCCATATCATTAGTGACAGGTACAGAGTGGGGTACTGAAACCCCATATCACTAGTGACAGGTACAGAGTAGGGTACTGAAACCCCATATCACTAGTGACAGGTACAGCATGGGGTACTGAAACCCCATATCACTAGTGACAGGTACAGAGTAGGGTACTGAAAACCCATATCACTAGTGACAGGTACAGAGTAGGGTATTGAAACCCCATATCACTAGTGACAGGTACAGCATGGGGTACTGAAACCCCATATCACTAGTGACAGGTACAGCATGGGGTACTGGACCCCCATATCACTAGTGACAGGTACAGCGTGGGGTACTGAAACCCCATATCACTAGTGACAGGTACAGCATGGGGTACTGAAACCCCATATCACTAGTGACAGGTACAGCATGGGGTACTGGACCCCCATATCACTAGTGACAGGTACAGCGTGGGGTACTGAAACCCCATATCACTAGTGACAGGTAAAGCATGGGGTACTGAAACCCCCATATCACTAGTGACAGGTACAGCATGGGGTACTGAAACCCCATATCACTAGTGACAGGTACAGAGTGGGGTAATGAAACCCCCATATCACTAGTGACAGGTGACAGGTACAGCATGGGGTAATGAAACCCCCATATCACTAGTGACAGGTACAGCGTGGGGTACTGAAACCCCATATCACTAGTGACAGGTACAGAGTAGGGTACTGAAACCCCATTTCACTAGTGACAGGTACAGAGTAGGGTACTGAAACCCCCATATCACTAGTGACAGGTACAGCGTGGGGTACTGCAACCCCATATCACTAGTGACAGGTACAGAGTAGGGTAATGAAACCCCCATATCACTAGTGACAGGTACAGCGTGGGGTACTGCAACCCCATATCACTAGTGACAGGTACAGAGTAGGGTACTGAAACCCCCATATCACTAGTGACAGGTACAGAGTAGGGTACTGAAACCCCCATATCACTAGTGACAGGTACAGCGTGGGGTACTGCAACCCCATATCACTAGTGACAGGTACAGCATGGGGTACTGAAACCCCATATCACTAGTGACAGGTACAGAGTAGGGTACTGAAACCCCCATATCACTAGTGACAGGTACAGCGTGGGGTACTGAAACCCCCATATCACTAGTGACAGGTACAGAGTAGGGTAATGAAACCCCCATATCACTAGTGACAGGTACAGCGTGGGGTACTGCAACCCCATATCACTAGTGACAGGTACAGAGTAGGGTACTGAAACCCCCATATCACTAATGACAGGTACAGCGTAGGGTACTGCAACCCCATTTCACTAGTGACAGGTACAGAGTAGGGTACTGAAACCCCCATATCACTAGTGACAGGTACAGAGTAGGGTACTGAAACCCCCATATCACTAGTGACAGGTACAGCGTGGGGTACTGCAACCCCATATCACTAGTGACAGGTACAGCATGGGGTACTGAAACCCCATATCACTAGTGACAGGTACAGAGTAGGGTACTGAAACCCCCATATCACTAGTGACAGGTACAGCGTGGGGTACTGAAACCCCCATATCACTAGTGACAGGTACAGCATGGGGTACAGAAACCCCATATCACTAGTGACAGGTACAGAGTAGGGTACTGAAACCCCATATCACTAGTGACAGGTACAGAGTAGGGTACTGAAACCCCATATCACTAGTGACAGGTACAGAGTAGGGTACTGAAACCCCATTTCACTAGTGACAGGTACAGAGTAGGGTACTGAAACCCCCATATCACTAGTGACAGGTACAGAGTAGGGTACTGAAACCCCCATATCACTAGTGACAGGTACAGCGTGGGGTACTGCAACCCCATATCACTAGTGACAGGTACAGAGTAGGGTACTGAAACCCCATATCACTAGTGACAGGTACAGAGTAGGGTACTGAAACCCCATATCACTAGTGACATGTACAACATGGGGTACAGAAACCCCATATCACTAGTGACAGGTACAGCGTGGGGTACTGAAACCCCATATCACTAGTGACAGGTACAGAGTAGGGTACTGAAACCCCCATATCACTAGTGACAGGTACAGAGTAGGGTACTGAAACCCCCATATCACTAGTGGCAGGTACAGCATGGGGTACTGAAACCCCATATCACTAGTGACAGGTACAGAGTAGGGTACTGAAACCCCCATATCACTAGTGGCAGGTACAGCATGGGGTACTGAAACCCCATATCACTAGTGACCGGTCCGGGAAAATAGAAAAAGAGAGATCCTGTATGCAGCGACCAGAGTGAGCTGTAGGAGGCTGGTCCTCAGGGCTACCTCATTTATATGCTGAGCACACACAGCCAAGTGCAGGGACACTCAATGCTCTCAATGCACACACACGCACACACACACACACACACACACACACACACACACACACACACACACACACACACACACACACACACACACACACACACACACACACACACACACACACACACACACACACACACACACACACACACACACACACACACACACACACACAAACCTCAATCCTGTTTATTCTACCTCCCATTCATTTATTCTGCTCTAATTCAACTCTTCACTGAGGCTGTCTGCACACACTCCCCTTCCTTAAATGTGGAAGACACATTTCAGTTGAATGCACTCAGTTGTACAACTGACTAGGTATCCCAATTTCCCTTCCTCCATCCTCTCCCCCTCTACCCTCTCTCCTCCTCTCCTCTACCCTCCCTCCCTCCCTCCCTCCCTCCCTCCCTCCCTCCCTCCCTCCCTCCCTCCCTCCCTCTCCCCCTCTACTCTCTCTCCTCCTCTCCCTCCCTCCTCTACTCTCTCTCCTCCTCTCCACCCCCCCTCCCTCCCTCCCCCTCCTCCTCTCCCCCTCTACTGTCTCTCTCCTCACACACCTCCCTCCCTCACACCTCTCTTCCTCCGCTCTCTTCCTCTCCCCCAACACAGCAGCACCTGAGTGCTCCTGCCCATCATGCTGGCTCTAGTAGCCAGAGTCCATGGTGGCTCTGCCCTGTCCAGTTGCCCTGAGCTCTGGGTAAACACTGCAGACAGGCAGACTACTGTACTTTCAACAACAAGCCATAGAGCCAGAGTCAGGGAGGGAGGTCTCCAGTGAACTGAAGTAGGTTTGAGCTGGGCTAAGCTGGGCTGACACACAAGCATACACACGCAAACGCACACAAACACACACCTGCAGGGGTCTGCATGCTAGGTTGGCTTTGAGCTGCCTTTCTCCACTGCGGATCAGGCTGAGAGAGGCAGGCAATAGCATTGTAGTGAAACACACGCACACACCAGCACACACACACACACACACACACACACACACACACACACACACACACACACACACACACACACACACACACACACACACACACACACACACACACACACACACACACACACACACACACACACACACTACCCTTCATCCCAGCTTCCTCAGCGTTCCTCTAAAATAACAACATGCCACCCTGCCCTCGGGTTGCCATGGAAACTGCTCCAAGAGGCAAAAAAAAGGGGTGCTGCTGGAGGTCTTATAGAAAAGGAGAAGAAGACTGCCAAAATAGCAACACACACAGACCTACACACACACAACCAGGCTATAAAGGCTGCCAACAGCACACTGGCTACTGTATATTGATCTAGCTGCTGTTGTTGACTGATCCACATCCATATCCTTCACATGGAGCTGAAGGACCAGTAGCAGAGTTTAAACACACAATGATTCAACATATAGGAGGGACCTGATGATGATGGTGATGAAGGATGAAGAAGAATATTATGTTTCAAATTCAATACTGACAATACACATTCTGACACAGACATTAGATGAAACACACATGACACAACACACACATTAAATGTCCGTTTGAGATCGACACGTACCTGAGTCAAAATGGGAACTGAAGGCAAAAGTGGGATTAAAGAACGCTGAAGACATAACCGTCACGGTGAGAGCCACGGACATCCTCTCCTCTTCTTCAGGCTTGAGACGGCAGCAGACAGGGTTTACCAAAATACAACATGGAAATAGATCAGATGTTGACTATTGCACATTTAGCCGAGGGATTGTATGCTAGTCAAACTAAACGCTGCATTTTAGGCTATTTCT
This sequence comes from Salvelinus alpinus, assembly GCF_045679555.1. NCBI lineage: Eukaryota > Metazoa > Chordata > Actinopteri > Salmoniformes > Salmonidae > Salvelinus > Salvelinus alpinus. The sequence goes on from NC_092086.1 coordinate 19,624,467, forward strand.
CATTGACACCCTTGAGACGCAGTGCGCGCATCCTTCACATCGGATCAATAAACATATGTTGACAAACATTGCCGTCGGTATTTGTTTTTGAATTTGATACCGCAGGCATTCACTTGACTGACGGATGATTAAACACGATAGATTGGCATCTCCCGTCCCACGCTTTTCTTCTCCGTCATCCAACCAGTTTGATGATGATGAGCCAGAAAATTGAACACCGCTGCTTTATCGCGCTGCTTTATCGACGTGATTCCGTTATTTAGGCTACATCGTTTTAGGTTTTGTCTCTGACTGTACAAATACCTTGGCATTCGTCCAGTGGCAATCTTACTCTCCAAGTCAAGTTATGCTCTTCCTCTGTCTTTAGAGTAGATCAATGCAACATGATGGAATAGGCTGCACAGAGTTATCCAGAATCCTCGCTATATTCCCTAGGATATATTCAATACTCATTGCACTATCGGAGCGTCACTTTAGCTGGCGACAGGGGAAGCGCCATCTTGCTTAAGGTGTCCTGTCCTAGTTTATCCTAACTGGAATCTCGCTGACTCGTTTGGGAATATGGCATCTGCACCGTGGTGAAGGGAAAGATGAGGAGGCGAGAAAAGAGGGGGTAGGGAGGTCTGTGTCTCAGAATAGTAATACAACACGTGAACAGGTGGTGAATTGGAATAAGAACGTTATTTCAACCAGTGCAGGACAGGTGTATGTCTGTGTGCGTGATTTAGCTTGCCTGGTACTATGGGATCAATTAATGCAATAGTCCCAAAAGTGCAAACACGACAATGCCCAGTGCAAATCAAGGGCACCTCCATATGCCTTTGACATATGACCATGGTCTGGTCTAATCTCTGGTGCACACTAGGTAACAAAGTAGATAAGATGAGTGTATTACACACATTCATAGGCTTGCAGATGTAATCACAGGTTACAGTGAAATTCTTATCCTCCGAGACTGTATGGTACATAGACTGTATGGTACGTAGACTGTATGGTACATAGACTGTATGGTACGTAGACTGTATTGTATGTAGACTGTATGGTACGTAGACTGTATTGTATGTAGACTGTATGGTACATAAACTGTATGGTACATAGACTGTATGGTACATAGACTGTATTCTATGTAGACTGTATGGTACAAAAACCGGATGGTAACATAGACTGTATGGTACATAGACTGTATGGTACGTAGACTGTATGGTACATAGACTGTATGGTACGTAGACTGTATTGTATGTAGACTGTATGGTACGTAGACTGTATTGTATGTAGACTGTATGGTACATAAACTGTATGGTACATAGACTGTATGGTACATAGACTGTATTCTATGTAGACTGTATGGTACAAAAACTGGATGGTAACATAGACTGTATGGTACATAGACTGTATGGTACATGGACTGTATGGTAACATAGACTGTATGGCAACATAGACTGTATGGTACATATACTGTATGGTAACATAGACTGTATGGTACATAGACTGTATGGTAACATAGACTGTATGGTACATAGACTGTATGGTAACATAGACTGTATGGTACGTAGACTGTATGGTAACATAGACTGTATGGGACATAAACTGTATTGTACATGGACTGTATGGTACATAGACTGTATGGTACATGGCCTGTATGGTAACATAGACTGTATGGTACATAAACTGTATGGTAACATAGACTGTATGGTAACATAGACTGTATGGTAACATAGACTGTATGGTACATAAACTGTATGGTACATGGACTGTATGGTAACATAGACTGTATGGTACATAGACTGTATGGTAACATAGACTGTATGGTAACATAGACTGTATGGTACATAGACTGTATGGCAACATAAACTGTATGGTACATGGACTGTATGGTACATGGACTGTATGGCACATAGACTGTATGGTACATAAACTGTATGCTAACATAGACTGTATGGTACGTAGACTGTATGGTACATGGACTGTATGGTACGCAGACTGTATGGTACATGGACTGTATGGTAACATATACTGTATGGTACATAGACTGTATATTTACATAGACTGTATGGTACGTAGACTGTATGGTACATAAACTGTATGGTAACATAGACTGTATGGTATGTAGACTGTATGGTACATGGACTGTATGGTACATAGACTGTATGGTACATAGACTGTATGGTATGTAGACTGTATGGTACATGGACTGTATAGTACATAGACTGTATGGTTCCTCCCTCTGAGCCTGCTTCCTCTCTAGGTTCCTCCCTCTGAGCCTGCTTCCTCTCTAGGTTCCTCCCTTGAGCCGGGTTCCTCTCTAGGTTCCTCCCTCTGAGCCTGCTTCCTCTCTAGGTTCTTCCTCTGAGCTAGGTTCCTCTCTAGGTTCCTCCCTCTGAGCCTGCTTCCTCTCTAGGTTCCTCTCTAGGTTCCTCCCTCTGAGCCTGCTTCCTCTCTAGGTTCCTCCCTCTGAGCCTGGTTCCTCTCTAGGTTCCTCCCTCTGAGCCTGGTTCCTCTCTAGGTTCCTCTCTAGGTTCCTCCCTCTGAGCATGGTTCCTCTCTAGGTTCCTCCCTCTGAGCCTGGTTCCTCTCTAGGTTCCTCCCTCTGAGCCTGGTTCCTCTCTAGGTTCCTCTCTAGGTTCCTCCCTCTGAGCATGGTTCCTCTCTAGGTTCCTCCCTCTGAGCCTGGTTCCTCTCTAGGTTCCTTCCTCTGAGCCTGCTTCCTCTCTAGGTTCCCTAGGTTCGTTCCCAAGTTCCTTCCTTCTGGGGAGGTTTTCCTGCCCAATGTGCTTCTGCTTGTTCTATGGGGTTTTAGTCTGGGTATCTGTAAAGCACTTTGTGACAGCTGCTGATGTAAAAAGGTCTTCAGAAAATATTTTTGATTGATTGATCGAATGTTCAGTACATTAAATTAGATGACATTTGTATTCAGTATAGTCTCTACTCAGACAGTTATAAATAATTGTGGGATGTTTATATTTGTTCTGTTACACACAGTGTGTAATGAAATGTGTTTTTTGCAAATCCCAACTTCCCCTGAGACACCCGCAGGGAGTGGAATCACGGCCAGGGTCGCCATTATACTGAGCCCATTGAGCAATTTGTTTTAAGTGCTTTGTTCAAGGGCACAGCGACAGATTTCCCCCCACCTTGTCGGCTCTGGTATTCAAACCAGCGATATGATGTAGATACAGAAAGTAAACAGCGTAGTCGGTCAATTCTCACAACAACTAAGAGCGTTGAAGCGCGAAGCTCAACCTCTCCGCTCTTTTGATGACCTGGCTACTACACTGTACACAGTGTGAAGTGTACCCGTGCACATGCGCAGATACTTTGTGTTACTGTGTGAGAGTGAAGTGTTGCATCTCGCCCATCTCAATATCTCCGGTACTGCTCGTGGCAACATCATTTTGCTGAGTCTACCTTTAATTAATACGGGGAAACTATTAATTTTTAAATATTTTTTTCAAAGAAACATTGAACATCTAATAGTCAAATCATAGAGTAAAAGCAGGTGAGCTGGTTCTTGGCCATTTTCTGGTGTTATTTGGTGGAAAACTGAGCAGGTGGAGCATTACGTCAATCTTGTTACTCATAGATAGATAGGATGGAAATGTTGTAACAATAAAACATTTTTTGTGAAGCATTCAATTGCCACTCCCTTTTGCACACAACAAGCTTCCACTCTCCCTGTCACAAGGGGATTCATGGCTTATTTAAGAAGAAATCATCAACCCTGTTACTTTATTTGGCACTTATTAGGCATTTTTTATAGTCAATTCTTTATTTAACCTCTTGAAATGGGAAAACACGTTGTTTATGAAGGCGAATATGTGCTATTTATGACAAAATCAAAGTTTATGACAAAATTTTGGACCAAGTTACACTTTTTAATAGGCACCGTTTGTTGGAATGACCCAGATCCTAAACTGAGGACGCGTCCAGGTATTTGGGACTATACCACTATTTTACCTAAGGATGCAGGAATCACTCGAAATCATTGGCCACTTTAATACATGGATCACTAGTCACTTTAAATAATTCCACTTTTATAATGTTTACATGTCCTACTTTACTCATCTCATATGTATATAATGTATTCTATACCATCTACTGCACCTTGCCTATGCCGCACAGCCATCGCTCATCCATATATTTATATGTACATATTCTTATTCCATCCCTTTACATTTCTGTGTACTAGGTAGTTGTTGGTGAATTGTTAGATTACTTGTTAGATATTACTGCACGGTCGGAACTAGAAGCACAAGCATTTCTCTACACTCACATTAACATCTGCTAACCATGGGATTTCATTTGATTTGAATGCAAGGCCAATGTTGAGGGTTTGAAGCTGTCATTAGATTTTTTAAAGTGTTCTCTGTTATTAACATTAGATGTTGACATCAGCATCATTTTCAGCATACGTGAGAAATATGACCTTGTAAGATTCAACTCAATATTAGGAAGGTGTTCTTAATGTTTTGTACACTCAGTGTCATACTACAGTATGTTTCACATTCTGCATCAGTGATCAGAATAGAGGTTGCAGTTCTGTCAACGTCCACCAGAGGAGGACATAGGGCCACTAATAATTACTCAGGATATACCTTCATTAAAGCAGGCACAGTTTGGGGCCAGTCAGACCACTGGTTTCAGTCCCACCTAATCTCGCAGGGCCATCCTTCCGTCCCGCCGCATAAAAACCTGATGGTTTCATGTCTACTGTCTCTAGTTATCAGAGTTATTCACCAGGGACGTGTTCTCGATCTGACACTGAGTTACAGGCAGTGATGTGTTGTTCCCTTTTTATTTTTTAAAATGTATTTCACCTTTATTTAACCAGGTAGGCTAGTTGAGAACAAGTTCTCATTTACAACTGCGACCTGGCCAAGATAAAGCATAGCAGTTCGACACATACAACAACACAGAGTTACACATGGAATAAACAAAACATACAGTCAATAATACAGTAGAAAAAGAAAACAAAAAAAGTATATATACGGTGAGTGCAAATGAGGTAAAATAAGGGAGGTAAGGGAATAAATAGGCCATGGTGGAGAAGTAATTACAATATAGCAATTAAACACTGGAATGGTAGATGTGAAGAAGATGAATGTGCAAGTAGAGATACTGGGGTGCAAAGGAGCAAGATAAATAAATAAATACAGTATGGGATGAGGTAGGTAGATAGATGGACTGTTAACAGATGGGCTATGTACAGGTGCAGTGATCTGTGAGCTGCTCTGACAGCTGGTGCTTAAAGCTAGTGAGGGAGATATGACCCTCCAGCTTCAGTGACTTTTGCAGTTTGTTCCAGCCATTTGCAGCAGAGAACTGGAAGGAAAGGCGACCAAAGGAGGAATTGGCTTTGGGGGTGACCAGTGAGATATACCTGCTGGAGCGAGTGCTACGGATGGGTGCTGCTATGGTGACCAGTGAGCTGAGATAAGGCGGGGCTTTACCTAGCAGAGACTTGTAGATGACCTGGAGCCAGTGGGTTTGGCGACGAATATGAAGCGAGGGCCAGCCAATGAGAGTGTACAGGTTGTGTAGTCTATGGGGCTTTGGTGACAACAGATGGCACTGTGATAGACTGCATCCAATTTGTTGAGTAGAGTGTTGGAGGCTATTTTATAAATGACATCGCCGAAGTCAAGGATCGGTAGGATAGTCAGTTTTACGAGGGTATGTTTGGCAGCATGAGTGAAGGATGCTTTGTTGTGAAATAGGAAGCCGATTCTAGATTTAATTTTGGATTGGAGATGCTTGATGTGAGTTTGAAAGGAGAATTTACAGTCTAACCAGACACCTCGTTATTTGTAGTTGTCCACATATTCTAAGTCAGAACCATCCGGAGTAGTGATGCTGGACGTGCGGGCAGGTGCGGGCAGTGATCGGTTGAAGAGCATGCATTAAGTTTTACTTGCATTTAAGAGCAGTTGGGGATCTCAGACGATACGAAAGAGAGGTTGAACAGGCTAGTAATAGGGGTTGCAACAATTTCGGCAGATCATTTTAGAAAGAGAGGGTCCAGATTGTCTAGCCCAGCTGATTTGTATGGGTCCAGATTTTGCAGCTCTTTCAGAACATCAGCTATCTGGATTTGGGTGAAAGAGAAATGGGGGATGCTTGGGCGAGTTGCTGTGGGGAGTGCAGGGCTGTTGACCGGAGTAGGGGTAGCCAGGTGGAAAGCAGTAGAAAAATGCTTATTGAAATTCTCAATTATAGAAGATTTATCGGTGGTGACAGTGTTTCCTAGCCTCAGTGCAGTGGGCAGCTGGGAGGAGGTGCTCTTATTCTCCATAGACTTTACAGTGTACCAGAACTTTTTTGAGTTTGTGCTACAGGATGCACATTTCTGCCTGAAAAAGCTAGCCTTAGCTTTCCAAACTGCCTGTGTATATTGGTTCCTAACTTCCCTGAAAAGTTGCATATTGCGGGGGCTATTCGATGCTAATGCAGTATGCCACAGGATGTTTTTGTGCTGGTCAAGGGCAGTCAAGTCTGGAGTGAGCCAAGGGCTATATCTGTTCCTGGTTCTAAATTTTTTGAAAAGGGCGTGCTTATTTAAGATGGTGAGGAAGGCACTTTTAAAGAATGACCAGGCATCCTCTACTGGCGGGATGAGGTCAACATCCTTCCAGGATACCCGGGCCAGGTCGATTAGAAAGGCATGCTCGCTGAAGTGTTTTAGGGAGTGTTTGACAGCGATGAGGGGTGGTGGTTTGACCGCAGACCCATTACGGATGCAGGCAATGAGGCAGTGATCGCCGAGCTCTTGGTTGAAAACAGCAGCCGTGTATTTAGAGGGCAAGTTGGTTAGGATGATATCTATGAGGGTGCCCATGTTTACGGACTTGGGGTTATACCTGGTGGGTTCATTGATAATTTGTGTGAGATTGAGGGCATCAAGTTTAGATTGTAGGTTGGCCGGGGTGTTAAACATGTACCAGTTTAGGTCATCTAACAGCACGAGCTCTGAAGATAGATTGGGGGCAATCAGTTCACATATGGAGTCCAGGGCACAGCTGGGGGCAGAAGGTGGTCAATAGCAAGCGGTAACGGTGAGAGACTTGTTTCTGGAGAGGTGGATGAAGTAGAAGCTCAAATTGTTTGGGTACAGAACAGGATAGTAAGACAGAGCTCTGCAGGCTATCTCTGCAGTAGATTGCAACACCGCCCCCTTTGGCAATTCTATCTTGTCGGAAAATATTATAGTTAGGGATGGACATTTCAGGGGTTTTGGTGGTCTTTCTGAGCCAGGATTCAGACACGGCTAAGACATCCGGGTTGGCAGAGTGTGCTAGGGCAGTGAATAAAACACACTTAAGGAGGAGGCTTCTAATGTTAACATGCATGAAACCAAGGCGTTCTCCCCCAGGACACACCTGCTTCCCCTCCCCTCTCCTTATTTATAGCTTCATGTAAATAAGATGAGGGGTGTGTGTGTGTGGGGGGGGGCTGCAGGTGCCCAGATAACTGAAACTGAGAATATGTCCCAAATGGCACTTTATTCCCTTTAAAGTGCACTACTTTTGATCAAGGGCCCTATAAAGGACAATGGGCTATGGTAAAAAGTAGTGCATTATATTGGCATCCCCAGGCACTTCATATACCTGCTCTGGGGGGGACTGAGATACTCATCGTTCTAGACCTGCTCCGAGTGGGGACTGAGTTACTCATTGTTCTACTATATCTCTGACCTCTGTGGTGAACGATTAAATATAAACATCATGGATTATATAATGGAGGAGGGTAGAGGATATGTGGGGATTAATATAAACATCATGGATTATATAATGGAGGAGGGTAGAGGATATGTAGTGATTAATATAAACATCATGGATTATATAATGGAGGAGGGTAGAGGATATGTAGTGATTAATATAAACATCATGGATTATATAATGGAGGAGGGTAGAGGATATGTAGTGATTAATATAAACATCATGGATTATATAATGGAGGAGGGTAGAGGATATGTGGGGATTAATATAAACATCATGGATTATATAATGGAGGTGTCACGATCGTCTTGCTGAGAGAGAGTGGACCAAGGCGCAGCGTGTGCAAAATACATTCTCTTTTATTGTAGAGAAAGGAAAAAACACGCAACAAACACTATAACAAACTGAAACAAAACAACAAACGAATCGTGAAGCTAATGACGTAAGTGCACACACAGGCTACAAACGTACAACATAGACAATTACCCACATTAACCTAGTGCCTATGGCTGCCGTAAATATGGCTCCCAATCAGAGACAATTAATGACATCTGTCTCTGATTGAGAACCATTCAGGCAACCATCGACACAGCTAGACACCTATACTAAACACAAACCCATCTACTCTATTTAACCCCCTAAACCATACAACCACCCTAGACACTACAAAAACACATACATTCCCCATGTCACACCCTGACCTAACTAAAATAATAAAGAAAACAAAGAGTACTAAGGCCAGGGTGTGACAGGAGGAGGGTAGAGGATATGTGGTGATTAATATAAACATCATGGATTATATAATGGAGGAGGGTAGAGGATATGTGGGGATTAATATAAACATCATGGATTATATAATGGAGGGTAGAGGATATGTGGTGATTAATATAAACATCATGGATTATATAATGGAGGAGGGTAGAGGATATGTGGTGATTAATATAAACATCATGGATTATATAATGGAGGGTAGAGGATATGTAGTGATTAATATAAACATCATGGATTATATAATGGAGGAGGGTAGAGGATATGTAGTGATTAATATAAACATCATGGATTATATAATGGAGGGTAGAGGATATGTGGGGATTAATATAAACATCATGGATTATATAATGGAGGGTAGAGGATATGTGGTGATTAATATAAACATCATGGATTATATAATGGAGGAGGGTAGAGGATATGTAGTGATTAATATAAACATCATGGATTATATAATGGAGGAGGGTAGAGGATATGTGGTGATTAATATAAACATCATGGATTATATAATGGAGGAGGGTAGAGGATATGTGATTAATATAAACATCATGGATTATATAATGGAGGAGGGTAGAGGATATGTGATTAATATAAACATCATGGATTATATAATGGAGGAGGGTAGAGGATATGTAGTGATTAATATAAACATCATGGATTATATAATGGAGGAGGGTAGAGGATATGTAGTGATTAATATAAACATCATGGATTATATAATGGAGGAGGGTAGAGGATATGTGGTGATTAATATAAACATCATGGATTATATAATGGAGGAGGGTAGAGGATATGTGGGGATTAATATAAACATCTGTTATGCTGGTGAATGAGGACCCAAAAGCGACTTAATAGAAACAGAGTCTTTATTCCAGTCTTAAACAAAAAACGATACTCCTGGATATTATCTTAGGTAAATCCAAAACAGGAAAACTGAAATCCTCTCGTCAGTAGAGAGGAACGACTGGAGACGCGACCACAGACTGCAGGTCGCTTCGGGAAGGCACAGGCCGTAGCTGACATAGACACCTGCTCACACGCAGCATCTGAAGAAGGCAAAAACACGACAGGGCGGAACAAGGACACAGAACTGCAAACATCAAATAAGGATCCGACAAGGACAGAAGCGGAAAACAGAGGGAGAAATAGGGACTCTAATCAGAGGGCAAAATAGGGGACAGGTGTGAAAGAGTAAATGAGGTAGTTAGGAGAATGAGGAACAGCTGGGAGCAGGAACGGAACGATAGAGAGAGAGAGAGCGAGAGAGGGAGAGAGGGAGGGGGAGAGAGAGGGATAGAAAAAGGGAAAGAACCTAATAAGACCAGCAGAGGGAAACGAATAGAAGGGAAGCACAGGGACAAGACATGATAATCAATGACAAAACATGACAGTACCCCCCCACTCACCAAGCGCCTCCTGGCGCACTCGAGGAGGAACCCTGGCGGCAACGGAGGAAATCATCAATCAACGAACGGTCCAGCACGTCCCGAGATGGAACCCAACTCCTCTCCTCAGGACCGTAACCCTCCCAATCCACTAAGTACTGGTGACCACGTCCCCGAGAACGCATGTCCATGATCTTCCGTACCTTGTAAATAGGTGCGCCCTCGACAAGGACGGGGGGGGGGGAGGGAAGACGAACGGGGGCGCGAAGAAAAGGCTTGACACAGGAGACATGGAAGACAGGGTGGACGCGACGAAGATGTCGCGGAAGAAGCAGTCGCACCGCGACAGGATTGACGACCTGAGAGACACGGAACGGACCAATGAACCGCGGAGTCAACTTGCGAGAAGCTGTCGTAAGGGGAAGGTTACGAGTGGAAAGCCACACTCTCTGACCGCGACAATACCTAGGACTCTTAATCCTACGTTTATTGGCGGCTCTCACAGTCTGCGCCCTGTAACGGCAAAGTGCAGACCTGACCCTCCTCCAGGTGCGCTCACAACGTTGGACAAAAGCCTGAGCGGAGGGAACGCTGGACTCGGCGAGCTGGGACGAGAACAGAGGAGGCTGGTACCCAAGACTACTCTGAAACGGAGATAGCCCGGTAGCAGACGAAGGAAGCGAGTTGTGAGCGTATTCTGCCCAGGGGAGCTGTTCTGCCCAAGACGCAGGGTTTCGAAAAGAAAGGCTGCGTAATATGCGACCAATCGACTGATTGGCCCTTTCTGCTTGACCGTTAGACTGGAGATGAAACCCGGAAGAGAGACTGACGGAAGCACCAATCAAACGACAGAACTCCCTCCAAAACTGTGACGTGAATTGCGGGCCTCTGTCTGAAACGGCGTCTAACGGGAGGCCATGAATTCTGAACACATTCTCAATGATGATTTGTGCCGTCTCCTTAGCGGAAGGAAGCTTAGCGAGGGGAATGAAATGTGCCGCCTTAGAGAACCTATCGACAACCGTAAGAATCACAGTCTTCCCCGCAGACGAAGGCAGACCGGTAATAAAGTCTAAGGCGATGTGAGACCATGGTCGAGAAGGAATGGGAAGCGGTCTGAGACGACCGGCAGGAGGAGAGTTACCTGACTTAGTCTGCGCGCAGTCAGAACAAGCAGCCACGAAACGGCGCGTGTCACGCTCCTGAGTAGGCCACCAAAACCGCTGGCGAATAGAAGCAAGCGTACCCCGAACGCCGGGGTGGCCAGCTAACTTGGCAGAGTGAGCCCACTGAAGAACAGCCAGACGAGTAGAGACAGGAACGAACAGAAGGTTACTAGGACAAGCGCGCGGCGACGCAGTGTGAGTGAGTGCTTGCTTTACCTGTCTCTCAATTCCCCAGACAGTCAACCCGACAACACGCCCTTCAGGGAGAATCCCCTCGGGGTCGGTAGAAGCCACAGAAGAACTAAAGAGACGGGATAAGGCATCAGGCTTGGTGTTCTTATTTCCCGGGCGATAAGAAATCACGAACTCGAAACGAGCGAAAAACAACGCCCAACGAGCTTGACGTGCATTAAGTCGTTTGGCAGAACGGATGTACTCAAGGTTCTTATGGTCAGTCCAAACGACAAAAGGGACGGTCGCCCCCTCCAACCACTGTCGCCATTCGCCTATGGCTAAGCGGATGGCGAGCAGTTCGCGGTTACCCACATCATAGTTGCGTTCCGATGGCGACAGGCGATGAGAAAAATAAGCGCAAGGATGGACCTTATCGTCAGAATGGAAGCGCTGGGACAGAATGGCTCCCACGCCCACCTCTGAAGCGTCAACCTCGACAATGAATTGTTTAGTGACGTCAGGAGTAACAAGGATAGGAGCGGATGTAAAACGCTTCTTGAGGAGATCAAAAGCTCCCTGGGCGGAACCGGACCACTTAAAGCACGTCTTGACAGAAGTCAGAGCTGTGAGAGGGGCAGCCACTTGACCGAAATTACGAATGAAACGCCGATAGAAATTAGCGAAACCGAGAAAGCGCTGCAACTCGACACGTGACTTAGGAACGGGCCAATCGCTGACAGCCTGGACCTTAGCGGGATCCATCTGAATGCCTTCAGCGGAAATAACAGAACCGAGAAATGTGACAGAGGAGACATGAAAGGCGCACTTCTCAGCCTTCACGTAGAGACAATTCTCTAAAAGGCGCTGGAGTACACGTCGAACGTGCTGAACATGAATCTCGAGTGACGGTGAAAAAATCAGGATATCGTCAAGGTAAACGAAAACAAAGATGTTCAGCATGTCTCTCAGTACATCATTAACTAATGCCTGAAAGACAGCTGGAGCATTAGCGAGACCGAACGGCAGAACCCGGTATTCAAAATGCCCTAACGGAGTGTTAAACGCCGTCTTCCACTCGTCCCCCTCTCTGATGCGCACGAGATGGTAAGCGTTACGAAGGTCCAACTTAGTAAAGAACCTGGCTCCCTGCAGAATCTCGAAGGCTGACGACATAAGGGGAAGCGGATAACGATTCTTAACCGTTATGTCATTCAGCCCTCGATAATCCACGCAGGGGCGCAGAGTACCTTCCTTCTTCTTAACAAAAAAAACCCCCGCTCCGGCGGGAGAGGAAGAAGGCACCACGGTACCGGCGTCGAGAGAAACAGACAGATAATCCTCGAGAGCCTTACGTTCGGGAGCCGACAGAGAGTATAGTCTACCCCGAGGGGGAGTGGTCCCCGGAAGGAGATCAATACAACAATCATACGACCGGTGAGGAGGAAGAGAGTTGGCTCTGGACCGACTGAAGACCGTGCGCAGATCATGATATTCCTCCGGCACTCCTGTCAAATCACCAGGTTCCTCCTGAGAAGAGGGGACAGAAGAAACAGGAGGGATAGCAGACATTAAACACTTCACATGACAAGAAACGTTCCAGGATAGGATAGAATTACTAGACCAATTAATAGAAGGATTATGACATACTAGCCAGGGATGACCCAAAACAACAGGTGTAAAAGGTGAACGAAAAATCAAAAAGGAAATGGTCTCACTGTGGTTACCAGATACTGTGAGGGTTAAAGGTAGTGTCTCACATCTGATACTGGGGAGAAGACTACCATCTAAGGCGAACATGGGCGTGGGCTTCCCTAACTGTCTGAGAGGAATGTCATGTTTCCGAGCCCATGCTTCGTCCATAAAACAACCCTCAGCCCCAGAGTCTATCAAGGCACTGCAGGAAGCAGCCGAACCGGTCCAGCGTAGATGGACCGACAAGGTAGTACAGGATCTTGATGGAGAGACCTGAGTAGTAGCGCTCACCAGTAGCCCTCCGCTTACTGATGAGCTCTGGCTTTTACTGGACATGACATGACAAAATGTCCAGCAGAACCGCAATAGAGGCAAAGGCGGTTGGTGATTCTCCGTTCCCTCTCCTTAGTCGAGATGCGAATACCTCCCAGCTGCATGGGCTCAGTCTCTGAGCCGGTGGGAGGAGATGGTTGAGATGCGGAGAGGGGGAACACCGTTAACGCGAGCTCTCTTCCACGAGCTCGGTGACGAAGATCTACCCGTCGTTCTATGCGGATGGCGAGTGCAATCAAAGAGTCCACGCTGGAAGGAACCTCCCGGGAGAGAATCTCATCCTTAACCTCAGCGTGGAGTCCCTCCAGAAAACGAGCGAGCAACGCCGGCTCGTTCCAGTCACTGGAGGCAGCAAGAGTGCGAAACTCTATAGAGTAATCCGTTATGGATCGATCACCTTGACATAGGGAAGCCAGGGCCCTGGAAGCCTCCTTCCCAAAAACTGAACGATCAAAAACCCGTATCATCTCCTCTTTAAAGTTCTGATAATCGTTAGAACACTCAGCCCTTGCCTCCCAGATAGCTGTGCCCCACTCCCGAGCCCGACCAGTAAGGAGTGATATGACGTAAGCGATCCGAGCTCTCTCTCTTGAGTATGTGTTGGGCTGGAGAGAGAACACAATATCACACTGGGTGAGAAAGGAGCGACACTCAGTGGGCTGCCCAGAGTAACATGGTGGGTTATTAACCCTAGGTTCCGGAGACTCGGAAGACCAGGAAGTAGCTGGTGGCACGAGACGAAGACTCTGAAACTGTCCTGAAAGGTCGGAGACCTGAGCGGCCAGGGTCTCAACGGCATGACGAGCAGCAGACAATTCCTGCTCGTGTCTGCCGAGCATTGCTCCCTGGAACTCGACGGCAGTGTTGCGAGAATCCGTAGTCGCTGGGTCCATTCTTGGTCGGATCCTTCTGTTATGCTGGTGAATGAGGACCCAAAAGCGACTTAATAGAAACAGAGTCTTTATTCCAGTCTTAAACAAAAAACGATACTCCTGGATATTATCTTAGGTAAATCCAAAACAGGAAAACTGAAATCCTCTCGTCAGTAGAGAGGAACGACTGGAGACGCGACCACAGACTGCAGGTCGCTTCGGGAAGGCACAGGCCGTAGCTGACATAGACACCTGCTCACACGCAGCATCTGAAGAAGGCAAAAACACGACAGGGCGGAACAAGGACACAGAACTGCAAACATCAAATAAGGATCCGACAAGGACAGAAGCGGAAAACAGAGGGAGAAATAGGGACTCTAATCAGAGGGCAAAATAGGGGACAGGTGTGAAAGAGTAAATGAGGTAGTTAGGAGAATGAGGAACAGCTGGGAGCAGGAACGGAACGATAGAGAGAGAGAGAGCGAGAGAGGGAGAGAGGGAGGGGGAGAGAGAGGGATAGAAAAAGGGAAAGAACCTAATAAGACCAGCAGAGGGAAACGAATAGAAGGGAAGCACAGGGACAAGACATGATAATCAATGACAAAACATGACAACATCATGGATTATATAATGGAGGAGGGTAGAGGATATGTGGTGATTAATATAAACATCATGGATTATATAATGGAGGAGGGTAGAGGATATGTGGTGATTAATATAAACATCATGGATTATATAATGGAGGAGGGTAGAGGATATGTGGTGATTAATATAAACATCATGGATTATATAACGGAGGATATAAACATCATAGATTATATAATGGAGCTGTGATGAGGGTAGGGTTAGAGGATGGTGCAGAGTCAAAAGCAGAACAAATATATTTGAGTTAGTTTTTCATACTGCCCATTTGCTCAACTTTTTATGGCTGAGATCCTGTTAACGGGATCGATATGACAACAGCCAGTGAAAGTGCAGGGCGCCAATTTCAAACAACAGAAATCTCATAATTAAAATTCCTCAAACATACATGTGTCTCATACCATTTCAAAGGTAATCTTGTTGTTAATCCCACCAAAGTGTCCGATTTCAAATAGGATTTTCAGCGAAAGCACCACAAACGATTATGTTAGGTCACCGCCAAATCACAGACAAACACAGTCATTTTTCCAGCCAAAGAGAGGAGTCACAAAAAGCACAAATAGAGATAAAATGAATCACTAACCTTTGATGATCTTCATCAGATGACACTCATAGGACTTCATGTTACACAATACATGTATGTTTTGTTTGATAAAGTTCATATTTATATAAAAAAATCTGAGTTTACATTGACGTGTTACGTTCACTAGTTCCAAAAACATCCAGTGATTTTGCCACATCGATTCAACAGAAATACTCATCATAAATGTAACCTTAATGAAACCGCTGTGTCAGATTTCAAAAAAACTTTACGGAAAAAGCAAACCATGAAATAATCTGAGACGGCGCTCAGAACAATAGTCAAATTAGCCGCCATGTTGGAGTCAACAGAAACCAGAAATTACATGATAAATATTCCCTTACCTTTGATGATCTTCATCAGATTGCACTCCCAGGAATCCCAGGTCCACAATAAATGCTTGATTTGTTACAGACTGTTGACATCTAGTGGAAGCCATAGGAAGTGCAAACTCATTCATATCTCGCTGTGATTTCAATGGGATCTTGGTTGAAAATCGACCAGCCTCAGAATTTCCACTTCCTGTTTTGATTTTTTCTCAAGTTTTTGCCTGCCATATGAGTTCTGTTATACTCACAGACATCATTCAAACCGTTTTAGAAACTTCAGAGTGTTTTCTATCCAATACTAATAATAATATGCATATATTAGCAACTATTACTGAGAAGCAGGCCGTTTACTCTGGGCACCTCTGTGCACCGTTCATCCAAGCTACTCAATAATGCCCCTGCAGCCACAAGAAGTTAAATAGTTGGGACACATTTAAAGTGACTTTTAGGTCAGTGTGCTTAGAGTAAAGATCAATCATTATAATAGTATTATTAGAACTGTGTAAATATGTTAACCCCCAGACACGTCAATCAACTATGAGAGTAGCTGGTGATAGGTTAATTGCAGAGGCCCCTCCCTCTGGGTCCTACATGGCTTGGTGATAGGTTAACTGTAGAGGCCCCTCCCTCTGCTCCTCCCTGTCTGTCTCCTTATAGGTGGGTTCTGCAGCCTCTCCTCTCCTCACACTCCAACCCTGCTCATCTCTCAGCTGGACAGTAAGGGCCGTTCACACCACACACTGACAACATGCTGGGGACACTCTGCACTCTCATCACTGCTCTAACATGTAAGGAGTCTGACTTCCTGGAGGTTTTACTTCCTGTTTTATTCATAATTAGTCTGTATGTTTCTATTTACTACATGTCATCTTCTTATTTCCCAGTTGTCAGTGGTGTGACTGTGGTGACACAGAAGCCTCCTGTTGTGACAGTGAGGAAAGGAGAGATGGCCACTATGGACTGTAACCTGGGGACTGTTCAGAATAGTGCTGCTCGTTGGTATAAACAGGTTCCAGGAGGAGTCCCTCAGTATGTGTTAAGGTGGTACCACACTGGTTGGAGCTCTGTAAAATATGGTTCTGGTTTCTCCTCTCCTAAATTCACATCTGATCATCAGTCTAAATCAGATTATCGTTTGATTATTAATTCTGTGGAGGAGACAGACTCAGCAGTGTATTACTGTAATATATGGGACAACTCTGTTAAAGAGAACGTATCACAGTGATATACACCATGACAAAAACCTCCTCACCAAACACACTCACTTCTGCTTTCAGATGTTCTGAATATAGACACTAACTGAATGTCAAGTCATCCTGAACCAGTGTGTCTGCAGTAGGAGAACATTCCATGCTTGTGTTTTACACAAAACCCTTCACACATTTACTAGAATGTTGTCATTAACAATTACACCTAGTTGTCACAAAGCATGAATGATAAAGTGATATTCCAGAAGGTTCAGGCCTAACAGAAGACTCCATGTATCAGACAACCTCCATGATAGTCAGTCCCCTGGTTTACAGTAGAGACATATTACATCAACAGTCATTTAGTGATGTACTGTTAGTTCAGAACCCCACTATCAGGTCCAGATAATATTATTATAATGTTATTATACATATTATGACATGCTGATTTTAAGAAAACTTACTAACATAACTCACATGAAACTAAATACTGCTCTTTTCAGTGTCACCAAAATGATCCCATATGGTTTTTGTTAGTCCAATATAAAATATGTAGATATTTTTGATAGTTGAATAGTTACAGTAATTTAAATTGATTAAAAGTCCATCATACAGAAGCTGATAGGGTGAGATATAGAGGCCCCTCCCTCTGGTCCTCCCTGGCTTGGTGATAGGTTAACTGTAGATGCCCCTCCCTCTGCTCCTCCCTGTCTGTCTCCTTATAGGTGGGTCCTGCAGCCTCTCCTCTCCTCACACTCCAACCCTGCTCATCTCTCAGCTGGACAGTAAGGGCCGTTCACACCACACACTGACAACATGCTGGGGACACTCTGCACTCTCATCACTGCTCTAACATGTAAGGAGTCTGACTTCCTGGAGGTTTTACTTCCTGTTTTATTAATAATGAGTCTGTATGTTTCTCTTTACTACATGTCATCTTATTTCCCAGGTGTCAGTGGTGTGACTGTGGTGACACAGAAGCCAATTGTTGTAACGGTGAGGAAAGGAGAGACAGCCACTATGGACTGTAATCTGGGGACTGTTGATAGTAGTGCTGCTCGTTGGTATAAACAGGCTCAAGGAGGAGTTCCTCAGTTTGTTTTATATTTCTACCACCCTAATAGTGCTCCTACCTATGGTTCTGGTTTCTCCTCTCCTAAATTCACATCTGATCATCAGTCTAAATCAGATTATCGTTTGATTATTAATACTGTGGAGGAGACAGACTCGGCAGTGTATTACTGTCATACATATGACAGCTCTGTTATTGAGCACGTATCACAGTGATATACACCATGACAAAAACCTCCTCACCAAACACACTCACTTCTGCTTTCAGATGTTCTGAATATAGACACTAACTGACTGTCAAGTCATCCTGAACCAGTGTGTCTGCAGTAGGAGAACATTCCATGCTTGTGTTTTACACAAAACCCTTCACACATTTACTAGAATGTTGTCATTAACAATTACACCTAGTTGTCACAAAGCATGAATGATAAAGTGATATTCCAGAAGGTTCAGTCCTAACAGAAGACTCCATGTATCAGATAACCTCCATGATAGTCAGTCCCCTGGTTTACAGTAGAGACATATTACATCAACAGTCATTTAGTGATGTACTGTTAGTTCAGAACCCCACTATCAGGTCCAGATAATATTATTATTATGTTATTATAATACATATTATGACATGCTGATTTCAGTAAACTTATTATATAATGGAGGAGGGTAGAGGATATGTGGTGATTAATATAAACATCATGGATTATATAATGGAGGGTAGAGGATATGTAGTGATTAATATAAACATCATGGATTATATAATGGAGGAGGGTAGAGGATATGTAGTGATTAATATAAACATCATGGATTATATAATGGAGGAGGGTAGAGGATATGTGGTGATTAATATAAACATCATGGATTATATAATGGAGGAAATTAACATTATGGATTATATAATGGAGCTGTGAGGAGGGTAGAGGATATGTAGTGATTAATATAAACATCATGGATTATATAATGGAGGGTAGAGGATATGTAGTGATTAATATAAACATCATGGATTATATAATGGAGGAGGGTAGAGGATATGTGGTGATTAATATAAACATCATGGATTATATAATGGAGGAGGGTAGAGGATATGTGGGGATTAATATAAACATCATGGATTATATAATGGAGGAGGGTAGAGGATATGTGGTGATTAATATAAACATCATGGATTATATAATGGAGGAGGGTAGAGGATATGTGGTGATTAATATAACATCATGGATTATATAATGGAGGAAATTAACATTATGGATTATATAATGGAGCTGTGAGGAGGGTAGAGGATATGTGATTAATATAAACATCATGGATTATATAATAGAGCTGTGATGAGGGTAGAGGGAGAGGATGGTGCAGGGCTAATAGCAGAGTTATTTTCTCATACGTCCCCCTTGCTTGAATGGTTGGGACACATTTAAAGTTATTTATAGGCCAGTGTGCATACTGGAAATGGGGGGTTCTGTCTGTAATAAAGCCATTTTGAGGGGGGAAACTAATTCTGCTTGGCCCAGGGCTGTGTCCCCTGTGGGCCAACCTATGGCTGCACCCCTGCCCAGTCATGTGAAATCCGTAGATTAGGACCTAATTAATTTATTTAAATTGACTGATTTCCTTATGAACTGTAACTCAGTAAAATCTTTGAAAAAGTTGCATGTTATATTTATATTTTTGTTCAGTATAATATTGTTATTACTATAACTGTGGAAGTCTGTGAACCCCCAGAAATGTCCATCAACAATAAAATTAGCTAGTGATTGATTATCTGCAGAGGCCCCTCCCTCTGGTCCTCCCTGGCTTGGTGATAGGTTACCTGCATAGTCCCCTCCCTCTGGTCCCCCCTGTCTGTCTCCTTATAGGTGGGTCCTGCAGCCTCTTCTCTCCTCACACTCCAACCCTGCTCATCTCTCAGCTGGACAGTAAGGGACGTTCACACCACACACTGACAACATGCTGGGGACACTCTGCACTCTCATCACTGCTCTAACATGTAAGGATTTACTGTATATTCAATCTGAATCTAAAGATTTCAATAGAAGTTGTACATTCATATATGATAACATGTCAGAAATTCTGTGTTTCATTCCCACAGATGCCAGTTGCCAGAAAGCAGTGACACAGACACCTTCAGTACTGACTGTCAGTTCAAAGGGGACTGCTACTTTTCACTGTGACATTACCAAAGATGAAAGCAATGTTGTAAACTGGTATAAACAGGCTCCAGGAGGAGCTCCTCAGTATGTGTTAAGGTTTTACCATAGATGGAGTATCTCTACCTCTTCCTCTCCTGACAAATATGGTTCTGGTTTCTCCTCTGATCGTTTCACATCTAAAGCCACGTCTGATAAGGATTATCAGTTTATAATCAGTAATGTGGAGGAGACAGACTCAGCAGTGTATTACTGTCAGACATGGGACAGCTCTGTTAATGAGGACGTATCACAGTGATATACACCATGACAAAAACCTCCTTACCAAACACACTCACTTCTGCTTTCAGATGTTCTGAATATAGACACTAACTGAATGTCAAGTCATCCTGAACCAGTGTGTCTGCAGTAGGAGAACATTCCATGCTTGTGTTTTACACAAAACCCTTCACACATTTACTAGAATGTTGTCATTAACAATTACACCTAGATGTCACAAAGCATGAATGATAAAGTGATATTCCAGAAGGTTCAGTCCTAACAGAAGACTCCATGTATCAGACAACCTCCATGATAGTCAGTCCCCTGGTTTACAGTAGAGACATATTACATCAACAGTCATTTAGTGATGTACTGTTAGTTCAGAACCCCACTATCAGGTCCAGATATTATGATCATTATGTTATTATTATTGTAACGGGTTTCGTCCTCTTCGTCTGAGGAGGAGTAGCAAGGATCGGACCAATATGCAGCGTGGTAAGTGTCCATAATGATATATTTAATCAATCAAACAGAACACTGAACGAAATAACAAAAATACAAAAACAAACAACCCGAAACAGTCCCGTATGGTGAAAACACTAACACAGGATACAACCACCCACAAAACACAAAGAAAAACAGGCTACCTAAATATGGCTCCCAATCAGAGACAACGACTGACATCTGCCTCTGATTGGGAACCATACTAGGCCAAACACAGAAATAGACAACCTAGACAGACAACATAGAATGCCCACCCACATCACACCCTGACCAAACAAAACATAGAAACATACAAAGCAATCAATGGTCAGGGCGTGACAATTATACATATTATAACATGCTGATTTTAAGGAAACTTACCAACATAACTCACATGAAACTAATTACTGCTCTTTTCAGTGTAACCAAAATGACCACACATGGTTTTTGTTAGTCCAATATAAAATATATATATTTTTAATAATACACTGCTCAAAAAAATAAAGGGAACACTAAAATGACACATCCTAGATCTGAATGAATGAAATATTCTTATTAAATACTTTTTTCTTTACATAGTTGAATGTGCTGACAACAAAATCACACAAACATTATCGATGGAAATCAAATTTATCAACCCATGGAGGTCTGGATTTGGAGTCACACTCAAAATTAAAGTGGAAAACCACACTACAGGCTGATCCAACTTTGATGTAATGTCCTTAAAACAAGTCAAAATGAGGCTCAGTAGTGTGTGTGGCCTCCACGTGCCTGTATGACCTCCCTACAACGCCTGGGCATGCTCCTGATGAGGTGGCGGATGGTCTCCTGAGGGATCTCCTCCCAGACCTGGACTAAAGCATCCGCCAACTCCTGGACAGTCTGTGGTGCAACGTGGCGTTGGTGGATGGAGCGAGACATGATGTCCCAGATGTGCTCAATTGGATTCAGGTCTGGGGAACGGGCGGGCCAGTCCATAGCATCAATGCCTTCCTCTTGCAGGAACTGCTGACACACTCCAGCCACATGAGGTCTAGCATTGTCTTGCATTAGGAGGAACCCAGGGCCAACCGAACCAGCATATGGTCTCACAAGGGGTCTGAGGATCTCATCTCGGTACCTAATGGCAGTCAGGCTACCTCTGGCGAGCACATGGAGGGCTGTGCGGCCCCCCAAAGAAATGCCACCCCACACCATGACTGACCCACCGCCAAACCGGTCATGCTGGAGGATGTTGCAGGCAGCAGAACGTTCTCCACGGCGTCTCCAGACTCTGTCACGTCTGTCACATGTGCTCAGTGTGAACCTGCTTTCATCTGTGAAGAGCACAGGGCGCCAGTGGCGAATTTGCCAATCTTGGTGTTCTCTGTCAAATGCCAAACGTCCTGCACGGTGTTGGGCTGTAAGCACAACCCCCACCTGTGGACGTCGGGCCCTCATACCACCCTCATGGAGTCTGTTTCTGACCGTTTGAGCAGACACATGCACATTTGTGGCCTGCTGGAGGTCATTTTGCAGGGCTCTGGCAGTGCTCCTCCTGCTCCTCCTTGCACAAAGGCGGAGGTAGCGGTCCTGCTGCTGGGTTGTTGCCCTCCTACGGCCTCCTCCACGTCTCCTGATGTACTGGCCTGTCTCCTGGTAGCGCCTCCATGCTCTGGACACTAAGCTGACAGACACAGCAAACCTTCTTACCACAGCTCGCATTGATGTGCCATCCTGGATGAGCTGCACTACCTGAGCCACTTGTGTGGGTTGTAGACTCTGTCTCATGCTACCACTAGAGTGAAAGCACCGCCAGCATTCAAAAGTGACCAAAACATCAGCCAGGAAGCATAGGACCTGAGAAGTGGTCTGTGGTCACCACGTGCAGAACCACTCCTTTATTGGGGGTGTCTTGCTAATTGCCTATAATTTCCACCTGTTGTCTATTCCATTTGCACAACAGCATGTGAAATGTATTGTCAATCAGTATTGCTTCCTAAGTGGACAGTTTGATTTCACAGAAGTGTGATTGACTTGGAGTTACATTGTGTTGTTTAAGTGTTCCCTTTATTTTTTTGAGCAGTGTATAATAGTTACAGTCATTTAAATGTATCAGAAGTCCATCTTCTCAGAAGCTGATAGGGTGAGATATAGAGGCCCCTCCCTCTGGTCCTCCCAGTCTGTCTCCTTATAGGTGGGTCCTGCAGCCTCTCCTCTCCTCACACTCCAACCCTGCTCATCTCTGAGCTGGACAGTAAGGGCCGTTCACACCACACACTGACAACATGCTGGGGACACTCTGTACTCTCATCACTGCTCTAACATGTAAGAATTTACTGTATGTTCAATCTGAATCTAAAGAATTCAAAAGAAGTTGTACATTCATGTATGATAACATGTCGTAAATTCTGTGTTTCATTCCCACAGATGTCATGTGCCAGAAAGCAGTGATACAGACACCTTCAGTACTGACTGTCAGTACAAAGAGGACTGCCACTTTTTACTGTGACATTACCAAAGGGGAAGGTAATTATGTAAACTGGTTTAAACAGGTTCCAGGAGGAGCACCTCAATATGTGTTAAGGTTTTACCATAGATGGGGAAGCTCTACCTCTTCCTCTCCTGACAAATATGGATCTGGTTTCTCCTCTCATCGTTTCACATCTAAAGCCACGTCTGATAAGGATTATCAGTTTATAATCAGTAAGGTGGAGGAGGCAGACTCAGCAGTGTATTACTGTCAGACTCGAAATGACTCTTCTTTTGCGTACGTATCACAGTGATATACACCATGACAAAAACCTCCTCACCAAACACACTCACTTCTGCTTCATGCGTGGCAGTGGGGTGAACTCTAAGAAACATCAGTTGAAGTTGGTCAGTGATTATTACAACAATATATACATGCCACAATGGGAGACCTGGGAATTGAAGAACTATCCATCCCTACACGTCAAAAAGATTATAAGAAGACATTGTCTGAAAGGAAATGAATGTTGTCTTTCTTGTTGTGATCATCACCATCATCATAATCATCATCAACATCATCATCATCAACATCACCATCATCACCATCATCATCATCAACATCATCATCATCATCGTCATCATCATCATCATCATCATCACAACCATCATCACAACCATCATCATCATATCAAGACTGCATCATATGAATAGTACTTTAACTCATGGATTTGTATTTGTATTTATTATGGATCCCCATTAGCTCTTCCTGGGGTTAAAATGAAGGCAGTTATTTGCCTTATGTAGCCCCGCCCACTTGACCCAGTTCCATTCGAACGCGATTGTGTCCCCGTTTTACAACTACCTTCAATGCTAGCGAATTACCTCAGAGCGGTGGCTAGCTAATAATTAACAAACCTGCATCATTAACACATTTTAACAAATAAACAAAAACAAAACATGGCTCACATTTGGGAACACACACAAATGGCTCTTCGGAGGTCGGATGGTATCACCGTACCCCATCCATCCACGATTAATAATTGGGTGAATTAAATGACGTATGGGGACAATCTTAATTACTTGGTGCTCTCTTTGGGAGCAGATGGTTCCACTATGAAAAAGGCCTATCAGTACCTCCACAGTGGTAAGGTGGGCCGAGTTCTTCTTCACCAGGAGGAGGGAAAAGGATTGGTATTTTTGAAGGCCGATGTTCAGCCCAGCCAATCAATCAGCTCCTACCACTCTGCTTGGGTACTTGTATCCAATAACGGATCAGTAGAGACGGCTGGATGTCCTTTTATCGCTGGCCTTGGAAAGTCATGCAGCCTCAATTTTGTGGAAGGTAGGTAAATAAGCAAAGTCACTTGCATTTCAGCCTACATGTGTTGTGGTAACAGTTACTATAATCCATGGGCTAACTTTATGATAGAGTTCTCAGATGATATCTATGATCATTCTCAGCGTTACTTTCTCTTGTAATTGATGTTAATAGCCTATTTTCTTTGTTCCTTTTATAAATGAAAGTGCGCAATAATGCCTTATCTAGACACAGAATGATAAAAGAGTCAGGCTTAACATAGCAGTTAGACCCAACGTTTTGTTGGATGGAAGCTGAATGGAGAATGTCATGATTTATTATTATTGTAACATGTATTTGTGGATCAACAGAACTGCCGTATTAATGTGGGGAATCTGTAAGTATCCTGTCAAATCTCATGTTGGGGAAGCAAGGTAGGTTTATGGAGTCCAGGTGAGTTGGGTATAACATTGATTTAAACATGTCAGCATCACATGTATTTCTTTAGTGTTATTTGTCTTTAGTGTTATTAGTCTTTAGTGTTATTGTTTTTCAGAGTGAATAAGGTTTGTAAAATATCATTGTGGTTGGGGGTAATGCCTAAAGTATGGTAAGTAGAAGTGGCCTCATCTCATTGGGAACAATAGCAAGGTAAGTTTATGATGAAACTTGCATGTGTTTTGATTAAGTTGATCACATAGTCCTCAGTCACACAATTGTTAATAATGGGATTTTCTCTGAATGTCTTCTTGTAACAAACATTCTATCACAGGTGCAGAATGCAGTGTCCAGTGGGCTAACAGGCATAGCCTGCTCAGATGAGCAGTGGCAATGGAATGCAGGGACTCGGAGGAACCTTGAGCCAAAGCGGTTAAACAGCATTGACTTCACATACCATAAGGCCAGTGACCAATATGCAGAAAAGCGTCCAGAATGTCCACCCCTGCCTCCCACACCTGCATTCCACTCACAGGAGGAATTGAATAGGAGCCTGAGAGACCTGAATCTGCCTGTGGGGAGTCTGCTCTATCAGTGTTACTGCTGAACCGACAATAATATCACAGCCAGTAGCATCCCAGGTAGAATTGGACTGAAAGGAATATTTATTTATGGCTGTACCATTTTAATGTACAGTGCCTTCGAGTTAGAACTCCATATAATACCTTAATATAGATTCTCTACTCTTTCTCAGCCACACGGAGAGCATGTCAATTACAACTGGCAGAAGTGCCTGTACTTCTAAAATGAATTGGTGAAACTTGACCCAACCCTGTCGACTGCTCAGGAACAGATCACAAAGGAGCACTGTGCCTCACACTTGTGGCATGATTCAAGGAAGTTTTGAGTTACTGCAAGCTCAGCCAAGAAGGTCCCTGTCAGGGAATCCACCAACCCTGGTAAGGTTCTCCAGGAACATCTGTATCCCAGGTTCCGAGGGAAAGCAGCCACACGCTACGGGAAGATAATGAGCTGATGGCATCCCAGCCCAGTGGTGTAAAGATGGAGTGAAGTTGCAGAGGGGATGGAGGACGGAGGGAGGTGGAGTGGAAAGAGGGATCCTTGGAGACGAGAAGCAGGGACAGAAAGGAAAAGATGAGTCGTTCCACAAAGAGTTTCCTTTCATATTTTAAGGTGAAATTGTGCACCAATATTGAATTTTAAAAGCCTGTTATATTAAATGATGTGCCCTTTAATATAGACCACATGGAAAATTCAATAAATCAGATTTTTTATCTGAATAAAGAGGTGCTAAACTGCCAAAATGCAGCACTTTGATATGTCCCTCTGAGACTTAATCCACAAATATCTCTAAGTTTCAACATTGTAACGCCATAGTTATTTTGTTGCTTTGACCAACAACTGACTAGGTATCCCCCTTTCCCTTAATTATTTATGTGATTAGTGATTCTTTTACGTCTGTCCCCCATTTTAAGGTCAACTCTGTGACCTGCTCCCGCTCCCCCTCCCTGGCACTCGAAGGCTTCCCAGAATTATGCAATCCTGCCACCATCATTTACGCCCAGCCGGCTTGCCCAGCGCCCGTGACTCGGCCGGCCCATCAGGATCGCCCAGGTGGGACGCCAGGTGGCGCCCCTAGAAGGGGAGGGGAGTACTGTCACACCTGCTCCTGCTCCCCTCCCTGGTGCTAGAAGGTGCCAGGCTCTCCAGCATTAGGCACTCCTGCCACCATCATTACGGACACATGCCTTTCCACCGTCACGTGCATCAGTGATTATTGGACTCACCTGGACTCCATCACCTCTGTCATTACCTCCCCTGTATCTGTCTGGTTCCCCGCTCTGTTCCCTGCTGCAGCATTAATTGTCATATGTCCTTGTTTACCCATGTGCTGACGCTGTTCCTGTCCTGTTACCTGTCTGTTCCTTATTAAATGTCAACTCCCCATACCTGCTTCTCATCTCCAGCGTCGGTCCTTACAGTGAGCTGAACTGTGTTTTAAAGGTAGACTCGGCGATATGATGTAGATACAGAAAGTAAACAGTTTAGTGGGTCAATTTTCATAACATCAAAGTGCGTTGAAGTGCAAATCTCAACCTCTCCGCTCTTTTGATGTCCGGGCTACCACGCTGTTCACAGTGTGAAGTGTACCCGTGCACATGCGCAGATACTGTGTGAGTGAAGTGTTGCATCTCGCTCATCTCAATATCAGTGTAGCGCGGCGTCATGCTACGGTGTTTTACATTCTGCATCAGTGATCAGAATAGAGGCTGCAGTTCTGTCAACGTCCAACAGAGGAGGACAAACTACCACCAATAATTACTCAGGATATACCTACATTAAAGCAGGCACAGTTTGGCGCCAGTCAGACTACTGGTTTCAGTCCCACCTAGGCTCGCAGGGCCATCCTTCCGTACTAACCCAGAAAAAACTGATGGTTTCATGTCTACTATCTTACAGGCAGTGATGTGTTGCTCCCCCAGCACACACCTGCTTCCCCACCCTTCCTCCTCCCCTCCTCTTCTCCTTATTTATAGCTTCATGTAAACTAAGAGGTTATTTTGTCTCCTCTCAGAACTGTGTGGGGAGAGGAGGGGGGGGGGTAAGATACCTAATCATTATGTTGGTCCTGTGTAGAACTAGTATAGGATGTTAAACTCCAGTTATGGTTTGATGGAGGTAGAATAGGAGTCAGTGATGAAGACAGGGCCTCATGTTGAGCAATGAGAGCAGCTGGTGATTGGTTAACTATAGAGGCCACTCCCTCTAGTCCTGTCTGGCTTGGAGATAGGTTAACTGTAGAGACCCCTCCCTCTAGTCCTCCCTGTCTGTCTCCTTATAGGTGGGTCCTGCAGCCTCTCCTCTCCTCACACTCCAACCCTGCTCATCTCTCAACTGGACAGTAAGGGCCGTTCACACCACACGCTGACAACATGCTGGGGACACTCTGCACTCTCATCACTGCTCTAACATGTAAGGAATTTACTGTTTGTTCATTCTGAATCTAAAAACAATGCCAATGAAGTTTTACATTTATGTATGATTAATTGTCTTAAGAAATTGTGTGTTTAATTCCCACAGATGTCAGTTGCCAGAAAGCAGTGACACAGACACCTTCAGTACTGACTGTCAGTACAAAGGGGACTGCTACTTTTTACTGTGACATCACCAAAGATGAAAGTTATGTAATCTGGTATAAACAGGTTCCAGGAGGAGCTCCTCAGTATGTGTTAAGTTATTACTATACAGATGACTCTCCTGATGAATATGGATCTGGATTCTCCTCTGATCGTTTCACATCTAAAGCCACGTCTGATAAGGATTATCAGTTTATAATCAGTAATGTGGAGGAGACAGACTCAGCAGTGTATTACTGTCATACATATGATGACTCTGTTAGTGAGAACGTATCACAGTGATATACACCATGACAAAAACCTCCCCACCAAACACACTCACTTCTGCTTTCAGATGTTCTGAATATAGACACTAACTGAATGTCAAGTCATCCTGAACCAGTGTGTCTGCAGTAGGAGAACATTCCATGCTTGTGTTTTACACAAAACCCTTCACACATTTACTAGAATGTTGTCATTAACAATTACACCTCGTTGTCACAAAGCATGAATGATAAAGTGATATTCCAGAAGGTTCAGTCCTAACAGAAGACTCCATGTATCAGATAACCTCCATGATAGTCAGTCCCCTGGTTTACAGTAGAGACATATTACATCAACAGTCATTTAGTGATGTACTGTTAGTTCAGAACCCCACTATCAGGTCCAGATAATATTATTATTATGTTATTATAATACATATTATGACATGCTG
Source organism: Salvelinus alpinus (assembly GCF_045679555.1). Lineage (NCBI taxonomy): Eukaryota > Metazoa > Chordata > Actinopteri > Salmoniformes > Salmonidae > Salvelinus > Salvelinus alpinus. The sequence goes on from NC_092086.1 coordinate 19,653,298, forward strand.
ATTTCAGTAAACTTATTATATAATGGAGGAGGGTAGAGGATATGTGGTGATTAATATAAACATCATGGATTATATAATGGAGGAGGGTAGAGGATATGTAGTGATTAATATAAACATCATGGATTATATAATGGAGGAGGGTAGAGGATATGTGGTGATTAATATAAACATCATGGATTATATAATGGAGGAGGGTAGAGGATATGTGATTAATATAAACATCATGGATTATATAATGGAGGGTAGAGGATATGTAGTGATTAATATAAACATCATGGATTATATAATGGAGGAGGGTAGAGGGTATGTAGTGATTAATATAAACATCATGGATTATATAATGGAGGAGGGTAGAGGATATGTGGTGATTAATATAAACATCATGGATTATATAATGGAGGAGGGTAGAGGATATGTGGTGATTAATATAAACATCATGGATTATATAATGGAGGAGGGTAGAGGATATGTAGTGATTAATATAAACATCATGGATTATATAATGGAGGAGGGTAGAGGATATGTGGTGATTAATATAAACATCATGGATTATATAATGGAGGAGGGTAGAGGATATGTAGTGATTAATATAAACATCATGGATTATATAATGGAGGAGGGTAGAGGATATGTGGTGATTAATATAAACATCATGGATTATATAATGGAGGAGGGTAGAGGGTATGTAGTGATTAATATAAACATCATGGATTATATAATGGAGGAGGGTAGAGGATATGTGGTGATTAATATAAACATCATGGATTATATAATGAGGAGGGTAGAGGATATGTAGTGATTAATATAAACATCATGGATTATATAATGGAGGGTAGAGGATATGTAGTGATTAATATAAACATCATGGATTATATAATGGAGGAGGGTAGAGGATATGTAGTGATTAATATAAACATCATGGATTATATAATGGAGGAGGGTAGAGGATATGTAGTGATTAATATAAACATCATGGATTATATAATGGAGGAGGGTAGAGGATATGTGGTGATTAATATAAACATCATGGATTATATAATGGAGGAGGGTAGAGGATATGTGATTAATATAAACATCATGGATTATATAATGGAGGAGGGTAGAGGATATGTGGTGATTAATATAAACATCATGGATTATATAATGGAGGAGGGTAGAGGGTATGTAGTGATTAATATAAACATCATGGATTATATAATGGAGGAGGGTAGAGGATATGTGGTGATTAATATAAACATCATGGATTATATAATGAGGAGGGTAGAGGATATGTAGTGATTAATATAAACATCATGGATTATATAATGGAGGGTAGAGGATATGTAGTGATTAATATAAACATCATGGATTATATAATGGAGGAGGGTAGAGGATATGTAGTGATTAATATAAACATCATGGATTATATAATGGAGGAGGGTAGAGGATATGTAGTGATTAATATAAACATCATGGATTATATAATGGAGGAGGGTAGAGGATATGTGGTGATTAATATAAACATCATGGATTATATAATGGAGGAGGGTAGAGGATATGTAGTGATTAATATAAACATCATGGATTATATAATGGAGGAGGGTAGAGGATATGTGGTGATTAATATAAACATCATGGATTATATAATGGAGGAGGGTAGAGGATATGTGGGGATTAATATAAACATCATGGATTATATAATGGAGGAGGGTAGAGGATATGTGGGGATTAATATAAACATCATGGATTATATAATGGAGGAGGGTAGAGGATATGTGGGGATTAATATAAACATCATGGATTATATAATGGAGGAGGGTAGAGGATATGTGGTGATTAATATAAACATCATGGATTATATAATGGAGGAGGGTAGAGGATATGTAGTGATTAATATAAACATCATGGATTATATAATGGAGGAGGGTAGAGGATATGTAGTGATTAATATAAACATCATGGATTATATAATGGAGGGTAGAGGATATGTGGTGATTAATATAAACATCATGGATTATATAATGGAGGAGGGTAGAGGATATGTGATTAATATAAACATCATGGATTATATAATGGAGGAGGGTAGAGGATATGTGGTGATTAATATAAACATCATGGATTATATAATGGAGGAGGGTAGAGGATATGTGATTAATATAAACATCATGGATTATATAATGGAGGATGGTAGAGGATATGTGGTGATTAATATAAACATCATGGATTATATAATGGAGGAGGGTAGAGGATATGTGATTAATATAAACATCATGGATTATATAATGGAGGAGGGTAGAGGATATGTGGTGATTAATATAAACATCATGGATTATATAATGGAGGAGGGTAGAGGATATGTGATTAATATAAACATCATGGATTATATAATGTAGGAGGGTAGAGGATATGTGGTGATTAATATAAACATCATGGATTATATAATGGAGGAGGGTAGAGGATATGTGGTGATTAATATAAACATCATGGATTATATAATGGAGGAGGGTAGAGGATATGTGGTGATTAATATAAACATCATGGATTATATAATGGAGGAGAGTAGAGGATATGTGGTGATTAACCTCTAACGAGCCTCAACCCCAGATCCGGGATCACCCCCCACCCCCCTCCACACTGATTAGCATCGCTAGCATAGCGTCACAATTAAATAGTAGCATCTAAATATCATTAAATCACAAGTCCAAGACACCAGATGAAAGATACAGATCTTGTGAATAAACCCATCATTTCTGTTTTTTAAAATGTTTTACAGGGAAGACACAATATGTAAATCTATTAGCTAACCACGTTAGCAAAATACACCATTTTTCTTTGTCCACCATTTTCTCTCTCCACCACTAGCTATCACCAATTCGGCCAAATAAAGATATTGATAGCCACTAACCAAGAAAAAACCTCATCAGATGACAGTCTGATAACATATTTATTGTATAGGATAGGTTTTGTTAGAAAAATGTGCATATTTCAGGTAGAAATCATAGTTTACAATTGCACCCACCATCACAACTCGACTAGAATTACTACAGAGAGCAACGTGTTTTACCAATTTACTCATCATAAAACATTTCATAAAAATATACAGCTCACAGCAATGGAAAGACACAGATCTTGTGAATTCAGACAATATTTCAGATGTTCTAAGTGTTTTACAGCGAAAACACAATAAATCGTTATATTAGCATACCACATATGCAAACGTTACCCCAGCATGAATTCAAGCCAAAGAGAGCGATATTGTTATCATCGCCAAAATATATGAATTTTTTCACTAACCTTCTCAGAATTCTTCCGATGACACTCCTGTAACATCATATTACAACATACATATAGAGTTTGTTCGAAAATGTGCATATTTAGCCATAAAAAAACGTGGTTATACAATGAAAATAGTAGCAAAACAAGCCTGAAAATGTCGGTCGCCATCTTTCAGAGTGATCTAGTTTAATCAATAGCTAATCATATACTTGACTAAAAAATACAGGGTTGACAGGAATCGAAAGACAAATTAGTTCTTAATGCAATCGCTGAATTACATTTTTTAAATTATCCTTACTTTCAATACAGGTTGCGCCAAGCGAAGCTATACAAAACAAAATGGCGGCATAAGCGTTTAACATTTTTCGACAGAAACACGATTTATCATCATAAATTGTTCTTACTGTGAGCTGTTCTTCCATCAGAATCTTGGGCAATGAATCCTTTCTTGGGTCTAATCGTCTTTTGGTCGAAAGCTGTCCTCTTGCCATGTGGAAATGCCCACTAACGTTCGGCATGAACTGGAAACGTGCCCAGCGGTTCAAAGTGTCTCAGAAATAAATGCCTCAAAATCGCACTAAACGGATATAAATTGCTATAAAACGGTTTAAATTAACTACCTTATGATGTTTTTAACACCTCTAACGAGTAAAAACATGACCTGAGAAATATTACTGGCTAAACAAAAGCTTGGAAGGAGGCGAGTCCGACGTCCTTCGTGCGCCAGGCGCAGGCAGCAAAGGGAAGCTACTTCCGGTATTTGCTGTTTTATACAGCCCCTGATTGCGCAATCGACTCCATTCAAAGCGTCATCACGTACTGACATCCAGGGGAAGACGTAAGAAGTGTCTGTTTCTCCGTAGCATTTACAGGGACCTTTAAACTGACTCCAGATCAGGGGCCAAGATGTCTGAAATCTGACTCCCTGTCATGAAAAGTGCTGTAGAAGGAGTTCTGTTCAACTCAGAGACAAAATTCCAACGGCTATAGAAACTAGAGAGTGTTTTCTATCCAATAATAATAATAATATGCATATTGTACGAGCAAGAATTGAGTAGGAAGCCATTTAATCTGTAGAGCAAATTATGCTAATGCGAAACAGCACCCCCTATAGTAATATAAACATCATGGATTATACAGTGGGGCAAAAAAGTATTTAGTCAGCCACCAATTGTGCAAGTTCTCCCACTTAAAAAGATGAGAGAGGCCTGTAATTTTCATCATATGTACACTTCAACTATGACAGACAAAATGAGAGAAAAAAATCCAAAAATCACATTGTAGGATTTTTTATGAATTTATTTGCAAATTATGGTGGAAAATAAGTATTTGGTCAATAACAAAAGTTTATCTAAATACTTTGTTATATACCCTTTGTTGGCAACGACAGAGGTGAAACGTTTTCTGTAAGTCTTCACAAGGTTTTCACACACTGTTGCTGGTATTTTGGCCCATTCCTCCATGCAGATCTCCTCTAGAGCAGTGATGTTTTGGGGCTGTTGCTGGGCAACACAGACTTTCAACTCCCTCCAAAGATTTTCTATGGGGTTGAGATCTGGAGACTGGCTAGGCCACTCCAGGACCTTGAAATGCTTCTTACGAAGCCACTCCTTCGTTGCCCTGGCGGTGTGTTTGGGATCATTGTCATGCTGAAAGTCCCAGCCACGTTTCATCTTCAATGCCCTTGCTGATGGAAGGAGGTTTTCACTCAAAATCTCACGATACATGGCCCCATTCATTCTGTCCTTCACACGGATCAGTCGTCCTGGTCCCTTTGCAGAAAAACAGCCCCAAAGCATGATGTTTCCACCCCCATGCTTCACAGTAGGTATGGTGTTCTTTGGATGCAACTCAGCATTCTTTGTCCTCCAAACACGACGAGTTGAGTTTTTACCAAAAAGTTATATTTTGGTTTCATCTGACCATATGACATTCTCCCAATCTTCTTCTGGATCATCCAAATGCTCTGTAGTAAACTTCAGACGGGCCTGGACATGTACTGGCTTAAGCAGGGGGACACGTCTGGCACTGCAGGATTTGAGTCCCTGGCGGCGTAGTGTGTTACTGATGGTAGGCTTTGTTACTTTGGTGCCAGCTCTCTGCAGGTCATTCACTAGGTCCCCCGTGTGGTTCTGGGATTTTTGCTCACCGTTCTTGTGATCATTTTCACCCCACGGGGTGAGATCTTGCGTGGAGCCCCAGATCGAGGGAGATTATCAGTGGTCTTGTATGTCTTCCATTTCCTAATAATTGCTCCCACAGTTGATTTCTTCAAACCAAGCTGCTTACCTATTGCAGATTCAGTCTTCCCAGCCTGGTGCAGGTCTACAATTTTTTTTCTGGTGTCCTTTGACAGCTCTTTGGTCTTGGCCATAGTGGAGCTTGGAGTGTGACTGTTTGAGGTTGTGGACGGGTGTCTTTTATACTGATAAGTTCAAACAGGTGCCATTAATACAGGTAACGAGTGGAGGACAGAGGAGCCTCTTAAAGAAGAAGTTACAGGTCTGTGAGAGCCAGAAATCTTGCTTGTTTGTAGGTGACCAAATACTTATTTTCCACCATAATTTGCTAATTAATTAATTAAAAATCCTACAATGTGATTTTCTGGATTTTTTTTCTCATTTTGTCTGTCATAGTTGAAGTGTACCTATGATGAAAATTACAGGCCTCTCTCATCTTTTTAAGTGGGAGAACTTGCACAATTGGTGGCTGACTAAATACTTTTTTGCCCCACTGTATAATGGAGGAGGGTAGAGGATATGTAGTGATTAATATAAACATCATGGATTATATAATGGAGGGTAGAGGATATGTGGTGATTAATATAAACATCATGGATTATATAATGGAGGAGGGTAGAGGATATGTGGTGATTAATATAAACATCATGGATTATATAATGGAGGAGGGTAGAGGATATGTGGGGATTAATATAAACATCATGGATTATATAATGGAGGAGGGTAGAGGATATGTGGTGATTAATATAAACATCATGGATTATATAATGGAGGAGGGTAGAGGATATGTGGGGATTAATATAAACATCATGGATTATATTATGGAGGAGGGTAGAGGATATGTGGTGATTAATATAAACATCATGGATTATATAATGGAGGAGGGTAGAGGATATGTAGTGATTAATATAAACATCATGGATTATATAATGGAGGAGGGTAGAGGATATGTAGTGATTAATATAAACATCATGGATTATATAATGGAGGAGGGTAGAGGATATGTGATTAATATAAAAATCATGGATTATATAATGGAGGAGGGTAGAGAATATGTAGTGATTAATATAAACATCATGGATTATATAATGGAGGAGGGTTGTAACGATGTTCCTCCTCCTCTTCATACGAAGAGGAGGAGTAGTGATTCGACCAACATGCAGCGGGTTGTAAATACATAATGAATTTATTAAGGTAAAAGACGAAACACGAAAACAAACACTGGGAAGGATTACAAAATAACAAACAACGAATGTATACTGACCTAAACTATGAGTACTTACATAAAACACGAAGCACGTAGGAACAGGTACAGACTATGACAAACCGAACGAACAAACGCTACAGTCCCGTGTGGTGCAGACAGACACGGACGACAATCACCCACAAACAAACAGTGAGAACACCCTACCTAAATATGACTCTCAATTAGAGGAAAACGCAAAACACCTGCCTCTAATCAAGAGCCATACCAGGCAACCCAAAACCAACATAGAAACGGAAAACATAGACTGCCCACCCAAAACTCACGCCCTGACCATCACACACATACAAAACAACAGAAAACAGGTCAGGAACGTGACAGAACCCCCCCCTCAAGGTGCGAACGCCAGGGCGCACCAGCACAAAGTCCAGGGGAGGGTCTGGGTGGGCATCTGACCACGGTGGTGGCTCAGGCTCCGGACGCTGTCCCCACCCCACCGTAGTCACTCCCCGCTTCTGTATCCCCCTCCCAATGACCACCCTCCAACTAACACCACCTAAATGAAGGGGCAGCACCGGGATAAGGGGCAGCACCGGGATAAGGGGCAGCACCGGGATAAGGGGCAGCACCGGGATAAGGGGCAGCACCGGGATAAGGGGCAGCACCGGGATAAGGGGCGGCAGGTCCTGGCTGAGGGACTCCGGCAGGTCCTGGCTGAGGGACTCCGGCAGGTCCTGGCTGAGGGACTCCGGCAGGTCCTGGCTGAGGGACTCCGGCAGGTCCTGGCTGAGGGACTCCGGCAGGTCCTGGCTGAGGGACTCCGGCAGGTCCTGGCTGAGGGACTCCGGCAGGTCCGGGCGTAGGGACTCCGGCAGGTCCGGGCGTAGGGACTCCGGCAGGTCCTGGCTGAGGGACTCCGGCAGGTCCTGGCTGAGGGACTCCGGCAGGTCCTGGCTGTGGGACTCCGGCAGGTCCTGGCTGTGGGACTCCGGCAGGTCCTGGCTGTGGGACTCCGGCAGGTCCTGGCTGTGGGACTCCGGCAGGTCCGGGCTGTGGGACTCCGGCAGGTCCGGGCGTAGGGACTCCGGCAGGTCCGGGCGTAGGGACTCCGGCAGGTCCGGGCGTAGGGACTCCGGCAGGTCCGGGCGTAGGGACTCCGGCCGGTCCGGGCGTAGGGACTCCGGCCGGTCCGGGCGTAGGGACTCCGGCCGGTCCGGGCGTAGGGACTCCGGCCGGTCCGGGCGTAGGGACTCCGGCAGGTCCGGGCGTAGGGACTCCGGCAGGTCCGGGCGTAGGGACTCCGGCAGGTCCGGGCGTAGGGACTCCGGCAGGTCCGGGCGTAGGGACTCCGGCAGGTCCTGGCGTAGGGACTCCGGCAGGTCCTGGCGTAGGGACTCCGGCAGGTCCTGGGCGTAGGGACTCCGGCAGGTCCTGGGCGTAGGGACTCCGGCAGGTCCTGGGCGTAGGGACTCCGGCAGGTCCGGGCGTAGGGACTCCGGCAGGTCCGGGCGTAGGGACTCCGGCAGGTCCGGGCGTAGGGACTCCGGCAGGTCCGGGCGTAGGGACTCCGGCAGGTCCGGGCGTAGGGACTCCGGCAGGTCCGGGCGTAGGGACTCCGGCAGGTCCGGGCGTAGGGACTCCGGCAGGTCCTGGCGTAGGGACTCCGGCAGGTCCTGGCTGAGTGGCAGCTCATGACTGTAGGGCAGCTCATGACTGTAGGGCAGCTCATGACTGTAGGGCAGCTCATGGCTGTAGGGCAGCTCATGACTGTAGGGCAGCTCATGACTGTAGGGCAGCTCATGACTGGAGGGCAGCTCATGACTGGAGGGCAGCTCATGACTGTAAGGCAGCTCATGACTGTAAGGCAGCTCATGACTGTAGGGCAGCTCATGACTGTAGGGCAGCTCATGACTGTAGGGCAGCTCATGACTGTAGGGCAGCTCATGACTGTAGGGCAGCTCATGACTGTAGGGCAGCTCATGACTGTAGGGCAGCTCATGACTGTAGGGCAGCTCATGACTGTAGGACAGCTCCTGACTGTAGGACAGCTCCTGACTGTAGGGCAGCTTCTGACTGGCTGGCGGCTCTGGCAGCTCCTGACTGGCTGGCGGCTCTGGCAGCCCCTGACTGGCTGGCGACTCTGGCAGCCCCTGACTGGCTGGCGGCTCTGGCAGCTCCCGACTGGCTGGCGGCTCTGGCAGCTCCTGACTGGCTGGCGGCTCTGGCAGCCCCTGACTGGCTGGCGGCTCTGGCAGCTCCTGACTGGCTGGCGGCTCTGGCGGCTCCTGACTGACGGACGGCTCTAGCGGCTCCTGACTGACGGACGGCTCTAGCGGCTCCTGACTGACGGACGGCTCTAATGGCTCGGGACAGACGGATGGCTCAGAAGGCGCTGGGCAGACGGATGGCTCAGAAGGCGCTGGGCAGACGGATGGCTCAGAAGGCGCTGGGCAGACGGATGGCTCAGACGGCGCTGGGCAGACGGATGGCTCAGACGGCGCTGGGCAGACAGATGGCTCAGACGGCGCTGGGCAGACAGATGGCTCAGACGGCGCTGGGCAGACAGATGGCTCAGACGGCGCTGGGCAGACAGATGGCTCAGACGGCGCTGGGCAGACAGATGGCTCAGACGGCGCTGGGCAGACAGATGGCTCAGACGGCGCTGGGCAGACAGATGGCTCAGACGGCGCTGGGCAGACAGATGGCTCAGACGGCGCTGGGCAGACAGATGGCTCGTACGGAGCTGGGCAGACAGATGGCTCAGACGGAGCTGGGCAGACAGATGGCTCAGACGGAGCTGGGCAGACAGATGGCTCAGACGGAGCTGGGCAGACAGGCAGTGCAGAAGGCGTTGGGCAGACGGCCGACTCTGCCCTGCTGAGGTGCACAGTAGGCCTGGTGCGTGGTGCCGGAACTGGAGGTACCGGGATGACGGCACGCACTTCAAGGCTAGTGAGGGCAGCAGGAACAGTGCGTACAGGGTTCTGGAGACGCACAGATGGCTTAGTGCGTGGTGCCGGAACTGGAGGCACTGGGCTGGAGACACGCACCATAGGGAGAGTGCGTGGAGGAGGAACAGGGCTCTGGAAACTCACATAAGGCTTGGTGCGTGGTGCCAGCACTGGTGGTATTAGGCTGGGAACACGTATCTCAGGGCTAGAGCGGGGAGCAGTAACAGGACGCACAGGACTCTGGAGACGCACAGGAGGCTTGGTGCGTGGTGTAGGCACTGTTTTAACCAGACGGCTAGCACGCACCTCAGGACGAGTATGGAGAACGGTACCCGGTGACATCAACTCATCCATACGTTCATTCGGACGGATGCCGTGCCTCATGCACCAAACCAGTACATCCTTCATATCTTTCTCCTTCAATTTCGCCATTAGCTCCTTTACTGTCTCTGCGTTACTCCCCTCCAAATCCGCCCTCACCGGCTCCTTCTGTAAAGCAGGAGGAGTTGGCTCCAGTCCCCTGACTGACCCAACTATATTCCCCGAGAGCCCCCCCCCCAAGAAATTTTTGGGTTTGACTCACGGGCTTCCAGCCTTGTTTCCGTGCTGCATCCTCATATCGCCGCCTCTCCGCTTTCGCTGCCTCCAGCTCCGCTTTGGGGCGGCGACACTCCTCTGGTTCAGCCCAGGGTCCTTCTCCGTCTAGGATCTCCTCCCATGTCCAATCCTCCTTGATCCACTGCTGCTGTTGTTGCTGTCCGTTAACCCGCTGCTTGATCTGGGTTTGGTGGGTGATTCTGTAACGATGTTCCTCCTCCTCTTCATACGAAGAGGAGGAGTAGTGATTCGACCAACATGCAGCGGGTTGTAAATACATAATGAATTTATTAAGGTAAAAGACGAAACACGAAAACAAACACTGGGAAGGATTACAAAATAACAAACAACGAATGTATACTGACCTAAACTATGAGTACTTACATAAAACACGAAGCACGTAGGAACAGGTACAGACTATGACAAACCGAACGAACAAACGCTACAGTCCCGTGTGGTACAGACACGGACGACAATCACCCACAAACAAACAGTGAGAACACCCTACCTAAATATGACTCTCAATTAGAGGAAAACGCAAAACACCTGCCTCTAATCAAGAGCCATACCAGGCAACCCAAAACCAACATAGAAACGGAAAACATAGACTGCCCACCCAAAACTCACGCCCTGACCATCACACACATACAAAACAACAGAAAACAGGTCAGGAACGTGACAAGGGTAGAGGATATGTGATTAATATAAACATCATGGATTATATAATGGAGGAGGGTAGAGGATATGTGGTGATTAATATAAACATCATGGATTATATAATGGAGGAGGGTAGAGGATATGTGGTGATTAATATAAACATCATGGATTATATAATGGAGGAGGGTAGAGGATATGTGGTGATTAATATAAACATTATGGATTATATAATGGAGGAGGGTAGAGGATATGTGGTGATTAATATAAACATCATGGATTATATAATGGAGGAGAGTAGAGGATATGTGGTGATTAACCTCTAACGAGCCTCAACCCCAGATCCGGGATCACCCCCCACCCCCCTCCACACTGATTAGCATCGCTAGCATAGCGTCACAATTAAATAGTAGCATCTAAATATCATTAAATCACAAGTCCAAGACACCAGATGAAAGATACAGATCTTGTGAATAAACCCATCATTTCTGTTTTTTAAAATGTTTTACAGGGAAGACACAATATGTAAATCTATTAGCTAACCACGTTAGCAAAATACACCATTTTTCTTTGTCCACCATTTTCTCTCTCCACCACTAGCTATCACCAATTCGGCCAAATAAAGATATTGATAGCCACTAACCAAGAAAAAACCTCATCAGATGACAGTCTGATAACATATTTATTGTATAGGATAGGTTTTGTTAGAAAAATGTGCATATTTCAGGTAGAAATCATAGTTTACAATTGCACCCACCATCACAACTCGACTAGAATTACTACAGAGAGCAACGTGTTTTACCAATTTACTCATCATAAAACATTTCATAAAAATATACAGCTCACAGCAATGGAAAGACACAGATCTTGTGAATTCAGACAATATTTCAGATGTTCTAAGTGTTTTACAGCGAAAACACAATAAATCGTTATATTAGCATACCACATATGCAAACGTTACCCCAGCATGAATTCAAGCCAAAGAGAGCGATATTGTTATCATCGCCAAAATATATGAATTTTTTCACTAACCTTCTCAGAATTCTTCCGATGACACTCCTGTAACATCATATTACAACATACATATAGAGTTTGTTCGAAAATGTGCATATTTAGCCATAAAAAAACGTGGTTATACAATGAAAATAGTAGCAAAACAAGCCTGAAAATGTCGGTCGCCATCTTTCAGAGTGATCTAGTTTAATCAATAGCTAATCATATACTTGACTAAAAAATACAGGGTTGACAGGAATCGAAAGACAAATTAGTTCTTAATGCAATCGCTGAATTACATTTTTTAAATTATCCTTACTTTCAATACAGGTTGCGCCAAGCGAAGCTATACAAAACAAAATGGCGGCATAAGCGTTTAACATTTTTCGACAGAAACACGATTTATCATCATAAATTGTTCTTACTGTGAGCTGTTCTTCCATCAGAATCTTGGGCAATGAATCCTTTCTTGGGTCTAATCGTCTTTTGGTCGAAAGCTGTCCTCTTGCCATGTGGAAATGCCCACTAACGTTCGGCATGAACTGGAAACGTGCCCAGCGGTTCAAAGTGTCTCAGAAATAAATGCCTCAAAATCGCACTAAACGGATATAAATTGCTATAAAACGGTTTAAATTAACTACCTTATGATGTTTTTAACACCTCTAACGAGTAAAAACATGACCTGAGAAATATTACTGGCTAAACAAAAGCTTGGAAGGAGGCGAGTCCGACGTCCTTCGTGCGCCAGGCGCAGGCAGCAAAGGGAAGCTACTTCCGGTATTTGCTGTTTTATACAGCCCCTGATTGCGCAATCGACTCCATTCAAAGCGTCATCACGTACTGACATCCAGGGGAAGACGTAAGAAGTGTCTGTTTCTCCGTAGCATTTACAGGGACCTTTAAACTGACTCCAGATCAGGGGCCAAGATGTCTGAAATCTGACTCCCTGTCATGAAAAGTGCTGTAGAAGGAGTTCTGTTCAACTCAGAGACAAAATTCCAACGGCTATAGAAACTAGAGAGTGTTTTCTATCCAATAATAATAATAATATGCATATTGTACGAGCAAGAATTGAGTAGGAAGCCATTTAATCTGTAGAGCAAATTATGCTAATGCGAAACAGCACCCCCTATAGTAATATAAACATCATGGATTATACAGTGGGGCAAAAAAGTATTTAGTCAGCCACCAATTGTGCAAGTTCTCCCACTTAAAAAGATGAGAGAGGCCTGTAATTTTCATCATATGTACACTTCAACTATGACAGACAAAATGAGAGAAAAAAATCCAAAAATCACATTGTAGGATTTTTTATGAATTTATTTGCAAATTATGGTGGAAAATAAGTATTTGGTCAATAACAAAAGTTTATCTAAATACTTTGTTATATACCCTTTGTTGGCAATGACAGAGGTCAAACGTTTTCTGTAAGTCTTGACAAGGTTTTCACACACTGTTGCTGGTATTTTGGCCCATTCCTCCATGCAGATCTCCTCTAGAGCAGTGATGTTTTGGGGCTGTTGCTGGGCAACACAGACTTTCAACTCCCTCCAAAGATTTTCTATGGGGTTGAGATCTGGAGACTGGCTAGGCCACTCCAGGACCTTGAAAGGCTTCTTACGAAGCCACTCCTTCGTTGCCCTGGCGGTGTGTTTGGGATCATTGTCATGCTGAAAGTCCCAGCCACGTTTCATCTTCAATGCCCTTGCTGATGGAAGGAGGTTTTCACTCAAAATCTCACGATACATGGCCCCATTCATTCTGTCCTTTACACGGATCAGTCGTCCTGGTCCCTTTGCAGAAAAACAGCCCCAACGCATGATGTTTCCACCCCCATGCTTCACAGTAGGTATGGTGTTCTTTGGATGCAACTCAGCATTCTTTGTCCTCCAAACACGACGAGTTGAGTTTTTACCAAAAAGTTATATTTTGGTTTCATCTGACCATATGACATTCTCCCAATCTTCTTCTGGATCATCCAAATGCTCTGTAGTAAACTTCAGACGGGCCTGGACATGTACTGGCTTAAGCAGGGGGACACGTCTGGCACTGCAGGATTTGAGTCCCTGGCGGCGTAGTGTGTTACTGATGGTAGGCTTTGTTACTTTGGTGCCAGCTCTCTGCAGGTCATTCACTAGGTCCCCCGTGTGGTTCTGGGATTTTTGCTCACCGTTCTTGTGATCATTTTCACCCCACGGGGTGAGATCTTGCGTGGAGCCCCAGATCGAGGGAGATTATCAGTGGTCTTGTATGTCTTCCATTTCCTAATAATTGCTCCCACAGTTGATTTCTTCAAACCAAGCTGCTTACCTATTGCAGATTCAGTCTTCCCAGCCTGGTGCAGGTCTACAATTTTTTTTCTGGTGTCCTTTGACAGCTCTTTGGTCTTGGCCATAGTGGAGCTTGGAGTGTGACTGTTTGAGGTTGTGGACGGGTGTCTTTTATACTGATAAGTTCAAACAGGTGCCATTAATACAGGTAACGAGTGGAGGACAGAGGAGCCTCTTAAAGAAGAAGTTACAGGTCTGTGAGAGCCAGAAATCTTGCTTGTTTGTAGGTGACCAAATACTTATTTCCCACCATAATTTGCTAATTAATTAATTAAAAATCCTACAATGTGATTTTCTGGAATTTTTTTTCTCATTTTGTCTGTCATAGTTGAAGTGTACCTATAATGAAAATTACAGGCCTCTCTCATCTTTTTAAGTGGGAGAACTTGCACAATTGGTGGCTGACTAAATACGTTTTTGCCACACTGTATAATGGAGGAGGGTAGAGGATATGTAGTGATTAATATAAACATCATGGATTATATAATGGAGGGTAGAGGATATGTGGTGATTAATATAAACATCATGGATTATATAATGGAGGAGGGTAGAGGATATGTGATTAATATAAACATCATGGATTATATAATGGAGGAGGGTAGAGGATATGTAGTGATTAATATAAACATCATGGATTATATAATGGAGGAGGGTAGAGGATATGTGGTGATTAATATAAACATCATGGATTATATAATGGAGGAGTGTAGAGGATATGTGGGGATTAATATAAACATCATGGATTATATAATGGAGGAGGGTAGAGGATATGTAGTGATTAATATAAACATCATGGATTATATAATGGAGGAGGTTAGAGGATATGTAGTGATTAATATAAACATCATGGATTATATAATGGAGGGTAGAGGATATGTGATTAATATAAACATCATGGATTATATAATGGAGGAGGGTAGAGGATATGTGATTAATATAAACATCATGGATTATATAATGGAGGAGAGTAGAGGATATGTGATTAATATAAACATCATGGATTATATAATGGAGGAGGGTAGAGGATATGTGATTAATATAAACATCATGGATTATATAATGGAGGAGAGTAGAGGATATGTGATTAATATAAACATCATGGATTATATAATGGAGGAGGGTAGAGGATATGTGGTGATTAATATAAACATCATGGATTATATAATGGAGGAGGGTAGAGGATATGTAGTGATTAATATAAACATCATGGATTATATAATGGAGGAGGGTAGAGGGTATGTAGTGATTAATATAAACATCATGGATTATATAATGGAGGAGGGTAGAGGATATGTAGTGATTAATATAAACATCATGGATTATATAATGGAGGAGGGTAGAGGATATGTAGTGATTAATATAAACATCATGGATTATATAATGGAGGAGGGTAGAGGATATGTGGTGATTAATATAAACATCATGGATTATATAATGGAGGAGGGTAGAGGATATGTGGGGATTAATATAAACATCATGGATTATATAATGGAGGAGGGTAGAGGATATGTGGTGATTAATATAAACATCATGGATTATATAATGGAGGAGGGTAGAGGATATGTGATTAATATAAACATCATGGATTATATAATGGAGGAGGGTAGAGGATATGTAGTGATTAATATAAACATCATGGATTATATAATGGAGGAGGGTAGAGGATATGTGGGGATTAATATAAACATCATGGATTATATATTGGAGCTGTGTTGAGGGTAGAGGATGGTGGAGGGTCAAAAGCAGAAAAAATATATTTGAGATAGTTTATCATACAGCCCATTTGCTTAAATAGTTGGGACACATTTAAAGTGACTTGTAGGCCAGTAAAGATCAATAATTATAATAGTTATATTAGAACTGTGGAAGTCTGTTAACCCCCAGACATGTCAATCAACTATGAGAGTAGCTAGTGATTGTAGAGGCCCCTCCCTCTGGTCCTACATGGCTTGGTGATAGGTTAACTGTAGAGGCCCCTCCCTCTGGTCCTCCCTGTCTGTCTCCTTATAGGTGTGATCTGCAGCCTCTCCTCTCCTCACACTCCAACCCTGCTCATCTCTCAGCTGGACAGTAAGGGCCGTTCACACCACACACTGACAACATGCTGGGGACACTCTGCACTCTCATCACTGCTCTAACATGTAAGGAGTCTGACTTCCTGGAGGTTTTACTTCCTGGTTTATTAATAATGAGTCTGTATGTTTCTCTTTACTACATGTCATCTTCTTATTTCCCAGGTGTCAGTGGTGTGACTGTGGTGACACAGAAGCCGCCTGTTGTAACGGTGAGCAAATTAGAGATTGCCACTCTGGACTGTAACCTGGGGACTGTTACTACTAGTGCTGCTCGTTGGTATAAACAGGTTCCAGGAGGAGTTCCTCAGTACGTGTTAAGGTTCTACCACGCTCATAGTGCTCCTACCTATGGCTCTGGTTTCTCCTCTCCTAAATTCACCTGATCATCAGTCTGAATCAGATTATCGTTTGATTATCAATACTGTGGAGGAGACAGACTCAGCAGTGTATTACTGTCAGACATATGATTCCTCTGTTAAAGTGTACGTATCACAGTGATATACACCATGACAAAAACCTCCCCACCAAACACTCACGTCTGCTTTCAGATATTCTGAAAATAGACACTAACTGAATGTCAAGTCATCCTGAACCAGTGTGTCTGCAGTAGGAGAACATTCCATGCTTGTGTTTTACACAAAACCCTTCACACATTTACTAGAATGTTGTCATTAACAATTACACCTAGTTGTCACAAAGCATGAATGATAGTGATATTCCAAAAGGTTCAGTCCTAACAGAAGACTCCATGTATCAGACAACCTCCATGATAGTCAGTCCCCTGGTTTACAGTAGAGACATATTACATCAACAGTCATTTAGTGATGTACTGTTAGTTCAGAACCCCACTATCAGGTCCATATAATATTATTATAATGTTATTATCTATATTATGACATGCTGATTTCAGTTAACTAACCAACACAACTCACATGAAACTAAATACTGCTCTTTTCAGTATAACCAAAATGATCACATATGGTTTGTTATACCAATCTAATATATATATATATTTTTGATAGTTGAATAGTTACAGTATGTTACGAATCCCTTTGGCCCGGCAGTCTAGGGGGGATTGTAACGAGACCCGTAACATAACACATGCAAATGATAGTAGTGAAAAAGTAACAGTGAGAACGAAATAACCACAGAAAACAATATTACCGTCAAACATTCATGGTTTATTTTTTAACACGCGGTAAAGGAGGGCAAGAAAAGGGGCTGAGCTGGACCCAAGGAAAGAAACAAATATCCAAAAACACCCCTAAGCTAGTCTAAACTACTTCAATACAGCTAACTAACTAACTAACCAAAAATACAGCGGGTGGTCCGCCCAGTTCTAACTAGTGTTCTTATACAAAGTATTCCTACGGGTAGTGTATGCCCATGGGCGACTTGTCTTGGTACCCCCTTTTCCCACCATCAAACAAACAGCCAAACACCATAACAAAACAATACTCACAGGGTAACAGACAAAGTGACATGTAGTTGCAAACCACAAGAGATCTAGAGAGAAATTGCATGACATAGAGATCGAACTCCAGAGAAAACAACTGACAGGGTTTTTAAACCAAGGGAAAGGGAATGTGATAGGGTAAGAGAAAAGGAGCAGGTGTCTTCTGATTAGCGACTGATTGGTGACTGATTGGGGAATGATGATTGCCACCTGTGAGGGGAGAAGGAGAGAAAAGAAATACACACAAAGGATACCTGTATCCGTAACACAGTAATTTAAATTGATCAGAAGTCCATCATTACAGAAGCTGATAGGCTTAGATATAGAGTTCCTTCCCTCTGCTCCTCCCTGTCTGTCTCCTTATAGGTGGGTCCTGCAGCCTCTCCTCTCCTCACACTCCCTCCCTGATCTCTCAGCTGGACAGTAAGGGCTGTTCACACCACACACTGACAACATGCTGGGGACACTCTGCACTCTCATCACTGCTCTAACATGTAAGGAGTCTGACTTCCTGGAAGTTTTATTTTCTAGTTTAGAAATAATGAGTCTGTATGTTTCTCTTTACTACATGTCGTCTTCTTATTTCCCAGGTGTCAGTGGTGTGACTGTGGTGACACAGAAGCCTCCTGTTGTGACAGTGAGGAAAGGAGAGACGGCCACTCTGGACTGTAACCTGGGGACTGTTGATAATAGAGACGGCCTCTCTGGACTGTAACCTGGGGACTGTTGATAATAGAGACGGCCTCTCTGGACTGTAACCTGGGGACTGTTGATAGCAGAGACGGCCACTCTGGAATGTAACCTGGGGACTGTTGATAGTAGAGACGGCCTCTCTGGACTGTAACCTGGGGACTGTTGATGATAGAGATTGGCACTCTGGACTGTAACCTGGAGACTGTTGATAGTAGAGATTGGCACTCTGGACTGTAACCTGGGGACTGTTGATAATAGAGACGGCCACTCTGGACTGTAACCTGGGGACTGTTGATGATAGAGATTGGCACTCTGGACTGTAACCTGGAGACTGTTGATAGTAGAGATTGGAACTCTGGACTGTAACCTGGGGACTGTTGATAATAGAGACGGCCAATCTGGACTGTAACCTGGGGACTGTTGATAATAGAGACGGCCACTCTGGACTGTAACCTGGGGGCTGTTGATAATAGAGACAGACACTATGGACTGTAACCTGGGGACTGTTGATAATAGAGACGACCACTCTGGACTGTAACCTGGGGACTGTTGATAATAGAGATGACCACTCTGGACTGTAACCTGGGGACTGTTGACAATAGAGATGACCACTCTGGACTGTAACCTGGGGACTGTTGACAATAGAGATGACCACTCTGGACTGTAACCTGGGGACTGTTGATAGTAGAGACGGCCACTAAGGACTGTAACCTGGGGACTGTTGATAATAGAGACGGACACTATGGACTGTAACCTGGGGACTGTTGATAATAGAGACGGACACTATGGACTGTAACCTGGGGACTGTTGATAATAGAGACGACCACTATGGACTGTAACCTGGGGACTGTTGATAAAAGAGACGGCCACTATGGACTGTAACCTGGGGACTGTTGATAATAGAGACGGCCACTCTGGACTGTAACCTGGGGACTGTTGATAATAGAGACGGCCACTATGGACTATAACCTGGGGACTGTTGATAATAGAGACGGCCACTCTGGACTGTAACCTGGGGACTGTTGATGATAGAGATGGCCACTATGGACTGTAACCTGGGGACTGTTGATGATAGAGATGGCCACTATGGACTGTAACCTGGGGACTGTTGATGATAGAGATGGCCACTATGGACTGTAACCTGGGGACTGTTGATAATAGAGACGGCCACTATGGACTGTAACCTGGGGACTGTTGATAATAGAGACGGCCACTCTGGACTGTAACCTGGGGTCTGTTGATGATAGAGATGGCCACTATGGACTGTAACCTGGGGACTGTTGATAATAGAGACGGCCACTATGGACTGTAACCTGGGGACTGTTGATAATAGAGACGGCCACTATGGACTATAACCTGGGGACTGTTGATAATAGAGATGGCCACTCTGGACTGTAACCTGGGGACTGTTGATGATAGAGATGGCCACTATGGACTGTAACCTGGGGACTGTTGATAATAGAGACGGCCACTCTGGACTGTAACCTGGGGACTGTTGATAATATAGACGGCCACTATGGACTGTAACCTGGGGACTGTTGATAATGGAGACGGACACTCTGGACTGTAACCTGGGGACTGTTGATAATGGAGAGAGACACTCTGGACTGTAACCTGGGGACTGTTGATAGTAGAGACGGCCACTCTGGACTGTAACCTGGGGACTGTTGATAATAGAGACGGCCACTCTGGACTGTAACCTGGGGACTGTTGATAGTAGAGAAGGCCACTATGGACTGTAACCTGGGGTCTGTTGATGATAGAGCAGGCCACTCTGGACTGTAACCTGGGGACTGTTGATAATAGAGACGGCCACTCTGGACTGTAACCTGGGGACTGTTGATAATAGAGACGGACACTATGGACTGTAACCTGGGGACTGTTGATAATAGAGACGACCACTATGGACTGTAACCTGGGGACTGTTGATAATAGAGACGGCCACTATGGACTGTAACCTGGGGACTGTTGATAATAGAGACGGCCACTCTGGACTGTAACCTGGGGACTGTTGATAATAGAGACGGCCACTATGGACTATAACCTGGGGACTGTTGATAATAGAGGCGGCCACTCTGGACTGTAACCTGGGGACTGTTGATGATAGAGATGGCCACTATGGACTGTAACCTGGGGACTGTTGATGATAGAGATGGCCACTATGGACTGTAACCTGGGGACTGTTGATGATAGAGATGGCCACTATGGACTGTAACCTGGGGACTGTTGATAATAGAGACGGCCACTATGGACTGTAACCTGGGGACTGTTGATAATAGAGACGGCCACTCTGGACTGTAACCTGGGGACTGTTGATGATAGAGATGGCCACTATGGACTGTAACCTGGGGACTGTTGATAATAGAGACGGCCACTATGGACTGTAACCTGGGGACTGTTGATAATAGAGACGGCCACTATGGACTATAACCTGGGGACTGTTGATAATAGAGAAGGCCACTATGGACTGTAACCTGGGGTCTGTTGATGATAGAGAAGGCCACTCTGGACTGTAACCTGGGGACTGTTGATAATAGAGACGGCCACTCTGGACTGTAACCTGGGTACTGTTGATAATGGAGACGGACACTCTGGACTGTAACCTGGGGACTGTTGATAATAGAGACGGCCACTCTGGACTGTAACCTGGGGACTGTTGATAATAGAGACGGCCTCTCTGGACTGTAACCTGGGGACTGTTGATAGTAGAGACGGCCACTCTGGACTGTAACCTGGGGACTGTTGATAATAGAGACGGCCACTATGGACTGTAACCTGGGGACTGTTGATAAGAGACGGCCACTATGGACTGTAACCTGGGGACTGTTGATAATATTGCTGTGTATAAACAGGTTCCAGGAGGAGTCCCTCAGTACGTGTTAAGGTGGTACCACACTGGTTGGAGCTCTGTAGAATATGGTTCTGGTTTCTCCTCTCATAAATTCACATCTAATCATCAGTCTAAATCAGATTATTGTTTGATTATTAACAATGTGGAGGAGACAGACTCAGCAGTGTATTACTGTCAGACTCAAAATGACTCTCGTATCACAGTAATATACACCATGACAAAAACCTCCTCACCAAATACACTCACTTCTGCTTCATGCGTGGCAGAGGGGTGAACTCTAAGAAGCAGCAGTTGATCAGTGATTATTATAGCAATATATACATGACACTGGGAGATCTGGAAATGTAACAACCATTCATTCCTGCATGTCAAAAAGATTATAAGAAGACATTGTCTGAAAGGAAACTGATGTTGTTTCTCTTGTTGTGATCATCATCATCATCATCATCATCATCATCATCATCATCATCATCATCATCAGGTCAAAACTGCATCATCTGGATATTGCTTTAACTGATGGATTGAAAAGGACCAGACACCAACAGCAGAATATGATGCTATTCTATATACTGTTACTTCATAGAGAGGAACTCTAGAAAAACCTGAGATGTTTGTAGAGAGAGTGAAGCTCTGTCTGAATGGGATGTTTCAGTTCCTGTCCTCTCAGTAGAGAGAGTGAAGCTCTGTCTGAATGGGATGTTTCAGTTCCTGTCCTCTCAGTAGAGAGTGAAGCTCTGTCTGAATGGATGTTTCAGTTCCCGTCCTCTCAGTAGAGAGAGTGAAGCTCTGTCTGAATGGATGTTTCAGTTCCTGTCCTCTCAGTAGTGAGAGTGAAGCTCTGTCTAAATGGGATGTTTCAGTTCCTGTCCTCTCAGTAGAGAGAGTGAAGCTCTGTCTGAATGGGATGTTTCAGTTCCTGTCCTCTCAGTAGAGAGAGTGAAGCTCTGTCTGAATAAGATGTTTCAGTTCCTGTCCTCTCAGTAGAGAGAGTGAAGCTCTGTCTGAATAGGATGTTTCAGTTCCTGTCCTCTCAGTAGAGAGAGTGAAGCTCTGTCTGAATAGGATGTTTCAGTTCCTGTCCTCTCAGTAGAGAGAGAGTGAAGCTCTGTCTGAATGGGATGTTTCAGTTACTGTCCTCTCAGTAGAGAGAGTGAAGCTCTGTCTGAATGGGCAGTTTCAGTTCCTGTCCTCTCAGTAGAGAGAGTGAAGCTCTGTCTGAATGGGATGTTTCAGTTACTGTCCTCTCAGTAGAGAGAGAGTGAAGCTCTGTCTGAATGGGATGTTTCAGTTACTGTCCTCTCAGTAGAGAGAGTGAAGCTCTGTCTGAATGGGATGTTTCAGTTACTGTCCTCTCAGTAGTGAGAGTGAAGCTCTGTCTGAATAGGATGTTTCAGTTCCTGTCCTCTCAGTAGAGAGAGTGAAGCACTGTCTGAATGGATGTTTCAGTTCCTCGCCTCTCAGTAGAGAGAGTGAAGCTCTGTCTAAATGGGATGTTTCATTCCTGTCCTTTCAGTAGAGAGAGTGAGGAGGTTATTGTACGGCCGTGTATACAAACTGAATCACTGTGGTATTCGGACCAGGAACCAAGCTCATTGTTACTGGTGAGTACCCTTCTAATGTTTTAATCTACTGAATATGTTTTGTTTCTAATACAGTGTTGGTCAGATATGTTTTATGTTTTAATTCATAAAATGTTAACTATATTTACTGACTTAATATTTTGCACCTGCTTAAATCCTTTCTGTTGTTTGTAAATTATTTTTAAAAGATTTAGGTCCAGAAACATTTTGATGACTGTGTTAATGTCTCTGGTTGGTCTGCTCTGTTCATGTTTTATCATGAATATCTTGTGTTTCTGTTGTCTGTATAACTCAATGTAAAGGAGATATTTCATCTCAAAGGGTTTCATCCAGATCAAATTCTCAGAATATACATTTAAACAATCACATTTATTTCTCAATTATTTTAATTTTATTTTAACAATGTGCACATTTCGTTCAGCTTTTAGCATTTTAGTCTTCCAGAGCTCTGATGTAATATTATAAATAATGTATTAATAAATTGCTCTGTCTCTCATTTTAACACCTTAACACCGTATGATTCCTATTATCAATATCATTGTAAACATCATGAAGAGCAGTTCTCTATATAATTGCTCTTAATGCAAGGTGTATTGGTAATGATACCAACATCTACTGAAATATAAACTGTTATCCATTGTGTTTTCTTCTCATCCCATCCGTTGACTACTTTCTACAGATGGAGATCTGGCTACACCTGCTGTGACCCTGTTCCCTCCATCCACTGAAGACCTCAAGTCCAGCAGAGCAACACTGGTGTGTCTGACTAGTAACCTGTCTCAGAAGTCCAAGGGGTTGGCAGATGTCAGCTGGATGTCTAACGGTGAATCAGTGACAGAAGATGTTTCTACCAGCCCTGCTGAGCAGCAACCAGACAAAACCTTCAAGATCAGCAGCTATCTGACCATTCAGACTGCAGACTGGGACAAGGACCTGCTGTTCACATGTAAAGTGTCGTTGGGGTCAACATTCTCTGAGAAAGAGATCAGAAAGACTAGTTGTAGTCTGTAAATCAATAGTTTCAGACAATCAATACAACTGGTAGTTTGTTATAGCTTCACAGCGAGTGCAGCTGTTATTTTGTTAGAATGTTTAAGTTGTGTTTTGATCCTTGCTTTGCTGTTAAATATAGAAGTTAAAATTTTAACCACATGGATGATATTGGGCTGAAGTCTGAATGCAGCAGTGAATAGTATGACAATAACCAATGTGATGTCAAATAGTTGTTGAGGGTTGTTTCTCATGACAAGTTACTATTGATGCATTCACTGTACTGGCATCATGTTCTCTAAAACATAACATCTGAAACACTGTCATGATGACTAGGTCTCTCTACTGTTGTGAAATAAGTTGAATTATTAATGTATAATAGAGGAGTAGTTGGAGCTTTGCTGTATTGTGGATATTAAATAAAGAACATTCTAAAGAACAAGTGTTTGTATTTGAGCATGTTGATGAACATCAGTGTTAGCAGCACTAAATGATAGTGCATCTGGATAACGACTGTTTAAATTCAACCAAGACAGAAGAGCCCAGAATCCTTACCTGCTTTATTATCATAACAAGGATTCTGACCAACCAGAGATGACCTAACAGTTGACTGTAGCCTTACATGAGGATGCAGGATTGCCAGGTCAATGTTTAGAGAGTTAGAAGCTGCCATTATTACATGGTATAAACTGTTCTCGAATATTAACATTAGATGTTGGACTCAGTATCATTTCAGCATTAATTACAACTGTATAGGTCTGGTCTTCACTTATTCTCCCACTGACATCAATCCATGACTGAGTGAACAACAGGAACAGCTGTCTGTAGACCACTGGTTTCAGTCCCACCCAAAGACCAGCTGATAGTTTCATGTCTACTATCTCTAGTCATCAGAGTCATTCACCAGGGACGTGTTCTAGTTCTGACACTGAGTTACAGGCAGTGATGTGTTGTTCCCCTTCTCCCCCAGGACACACCTGCTTCCCCTCCCCTCCCCCTCCTCTCCTTATTTATAGCTTCATGTAAATGAAGGGGTTGTTTTACCTCCTCTCAGAACTGTGTGTGTGGGGGGGGGGAGAACAAAAAACTGAGACTATGTCCCTAATTGCACTCTATTCCCTTTACAGTGCACTACTTTTGATAAAGGCCCATTGGGTTCTGGTCAACAGTAGTGCACTATTAAGGGAATAGGGAGACATCCTGAGTACCTCATCATTATGTTGGTCTTGTGTAGAACTAGTATAGGATAATAAACTCCATTCATGGTTTGATGGAGGTAGGAGATTAGATACCTCATCATTATGTTAGTCCTGTGTAGAACTAGTATAGGATAATAAACTCCAGTTATGGTTTGATGGAGGTAGAATATGAGTCAGTGAAGGACAGGGCCTCATGTAGAGCAATGAGAGTAGCTGGTGATTGGTTAACTGTAGAGGCCCCTCCCTCTGGTCCTCCCTGGCTGTCTCCTTATAGGTGGGTCCTGCAGCCTCTCCTCTCCTCACACTCCAACCCTGCTCATCTCTCAGCTGGACAGTAAGGGCCGTTCACGCCACACACTGACAACATGCTGGGGACACTCTGCACTCTCATCACTGCTCTAACCTGTAAGGAGTCTGACTTCCTGGAGGTTTAACTTCCTGTTTTATTATTAATGAGTCTGTATGCTTCTATTTACTACATGTCATCTTATTTCCAAGGTGTCAGTGGTGTGACTGTAGTGACACAGAAGCCTCCTGTTGTGACAGTGAGCAAAGGAGACACGGCCACTATGGACTGTAACCTGGGGACTGTTCAGAATAGTGCTGCTCGTTGGTATAAACAGGTTCCAGGAGGAGTTCCTCAGTTTGTTTTATATTTCTACCACGCTCATAGTGCTCCTACCTATGGTTCTGGTTTCTCCTCTCCTAAATTCACATCTGATCATCAGTCTAAATCAGATTATCGTTTGATTATTAATACTGTGGAGGAGACAGACTCAGCAGTGTATTACTGTCAGACATGGGACAGCTCTGTTAGTGAGCACGTATCACAGTGATATACACCATGACAAAAACCTCCTCACCAAACACACTCACTTCTGCTTTCAGATGTTCTGAATATAGACACTAACTGAATGTCAAGTCATCCTGAACCAGTGTGTCTGCAGTAGGAGAACATTCCATGCTTGTGTTTTACACAAAACCCTTCACACATTTACTAGAATGTTGTCATTAACAATTACACCTCGTTGTCACAAAGCATGAATGATAAAGTGATATTCCAGAAGGTTCAGTCCTAACAGAAGACTCCATGTATCAGATAACCTCCATGATAGTCAGTCCCCTGGTTTACAGTAGAGACATATTACATCATCAGTCATTTAGTGATGTACTGTTAGTTCAGAACCCCACTATCAGGTCCAGATAATATTATTATTATGTTATTATCTATATTATGACATGCTGATTTCAGTAAACCAACCAACACAACTCACATGAAACTAAATACTGCTCCTTTCAGTGTAACCAAAATGATCCCATATGTTTTTTTTAGTCCAATATAAAATATATATATTTTTGATAGTTGAATAGTTACAGTCATTTAAATTGATTAAATGTCCATCATACAGAAGCTGATAGGGTGAGATATAGAGGCCCCTCCCTCTGGTCCTCCCTGGTTTGGTGATAGGTTAACTACAGAGGCCCCTCCCAGTGGTCCTCCCTGTCTGTCTCCTTATAGGTGGGTCCTGCAGCGTCTCCTCTCCTCACACTCCAACCCTGCTCATCTCTCAGCTGGACAGTAAGGGCCGTTCACACCACACACTGACAACATGCTGGGGACACTCTGCACTCTCATCACTGCTCTAACATGTAAGGAGTCTGACTTCCTGGAGGTTTATCTTCCTGTTTTATTAATGAGTCTGTATGTTTCTCTTTACTACATGTCTTCTTATTTCCCAGGTGTCAGTGGTGTGACTGTGGTGACACAGAAGCCTCCTGTTGTGACAGTGAGGAAAGGAGAGATGGCCACTCTGGACTGTAACCTGGGGACTGTTACTACTAGTGCTGCTCGTTGGTATAAACAGGCTCCAGGAGGAGTTCCTCAGTTTGTTTTACAGTGGTACCACACTGGTTGGAGCTCTGTAGATTATGGTTCTGGTTTCTCCTCTCCTAAATTCACATCTGATCATCAGTCTAAATCAGATTATCGTTTGATTATTAACAATGTGGAGGAGACAGACTCAGCAGTGTATTACTGTCAGACATGGGACAACTCTGTTAAAGAGAACGTATCACAGTGATATACACCATGACAAAAACCTCCTCACCAAACACACTCACTTCTGCTTTCAGATGTTCTGAATATAGACACTAACTGAATGTCAAGTCATCCTGAACCAGTGTGTCTGCAGTAGGAGAACATTCCATGCTTGTGTTTTACACAAAACCCTTCACACATTTACTAGAATGTTGTCATTAACAATTACACCTAGTTGTCACAAAGCATGAATGATAAAGTGATATTCCAGAAGGTTCAGTCCTAACAGAAGACTCCATGTATCAGACAACCTCCATAATAGTCAGTCCCCTGGTTTACAGTAGAGACATATTACATCAACAGTCATTTAGTGATCTACTGTTAGTTCAGAACCCCACTATCAGGTCCAGATAATATTATTATAATGTTATTATTATACATATTATGACACGCTGATTTAAACTAACTAACATAACTGAGAAGAAACAAAATACTGATCTGCAACATAAAATATCCAATATGTTTATGAAATAGTCTTCTCTCAAATATTTCCATTTTTTATAGTTTAATAGTGACTCTAATTGAAATGTATGTCATAATAATGAAAATATAGGATATAGATATAGTATATAGATATAGTATATAGATATAGTATATAGATATAGTATATAGATATAGGATATAGATATAGTATATAGATATAGGATATAGATATAGGATATAGATATAGTATATAGATATAGTATATAGATATAGGATATAGATATAGTATATAGATATAGTATATAGATATAGTATATAGATATAGTATATAGATATAGGATATAGATATAGGATATAGATATAGTATATAGATATAGTATATAGATATAGTATATAGATATAGGATATAGATATAGTATATAGATATAGGATATAGATATAGGATATAGATATAGTATATAGATATAGTATATAGATATAGTATATAGATATAGGATATAGATATAGTATATAGATATAGTATATAGATATAGTATATAGATATAGGATATAGATATAGGATATAGATATAGTATATAGATATAGTATATAGATATAGGATATAGATATAGTATATAGATATAGTATATAGATATAGTATATAGATATAGTATATAGATATAGGATATAGATATAGTATATAGATATAGTATATAGATATAGGATATAGATATAGTATATAGATATAGTATATAGATATAGTATATAGATATAGTATACGTCCAGATATTATTTAGAAATCTGTCTGTTGGTCTTGTGAAGACCCAGATACAGTATGTTTGAGAGTAGATAGTGAATGGTTAACTGTAGAGGCCCCTCCCTCTGGTCCTCCCTGTCTGTCTCCTTATAGGTGGGATCTGCAGCCTCTCCTCTCCTCACACTCCAACCCTGCTCATCTCTCAGCTGGACAGTAAGGGCCGTTCACACCACACACTGACAACATGCTGGGGACACTCTGCACTCTCATCACTGCTCTAACATGTATGTTTTCATTAACGTTTTTATTTTTAACTTTGAGTCATACTTTGTATATTTACATATATATGTCTCATGGTGATTGTGATGTGTCAACAGGTGTTCATGGTGTCATTGTGTTGACCCAGAAGCCGTCTGTCCAGACCAAAACCACAGGAGAGGAGGTCACTATGGACTGTAACATTGGCAGATTTGATGGAAACTATGTCCGTTGGTATAAACAGGTTCCTGGTGGGGTTCCTCAATATGTTCTGAGCTTTATTGACGATGACAGTTCTTCTGAATATTATGGGCCAGGTTTCTCCTCTAGTCGGTTCAACTCTGAATCCACCTCAGACTTAGATGATCAGTTCATCATTAAACAGGTAGAGGCAGGAGACTCAGCAGTGTATTACTGTCAGACGTATGATGATTCTGCTGAAGCGTTCATATCACAGGGATTTACACAATGACAAAAACCTCTGACTGCAACACTTCTGCTTTTTGACTGAAAGAGGCACAAGACTTTAATCAGAGGTGTCAGTTCAAGTGAATCCATGATTATTGATTACAATGAGATAAAGGATCATTCAAATACATTGTCTGAACATCATCATGATCACAATCATCATCATCATCAAGTCAACACTGCATCAGATGGATATTGCTCAAAAGGACCAGACACCAACATCAGAATATTATGCCATTCTATATACTGTTACTTCATAGAGAGGAACTCTAGAAAAGCCTGAGATGTTTGTAGAGAGAGTGAAGCTCTGTCTGAATGGGATGTTTCAGTTCCTGTCCTCTCAGTAGAGAGAGTGAAGCTCTGTCTGAATGGGATGTTTCAGTTCCTGTCCTCTCAGTAGAGAGAGTGAAGCTCTGTCTGAATGGGATGTTTCAGTTCCTGTCCTCTCAGTAGAGAGAGTGAAGCTCTGTCTGAATGGGATGTTTCAGTTCCTGTCCTCTCAGTAGAGAGAGTGAAGCTCTGTCTAAATGGGATGTTTCATTTCCTGTCCTCTCAGTAGAGAGAGTGAAGCTCTGTCTGAATGGGATGTTTCATTTCCTGTCCTCTCAGTAGAGATAGTGAAGCTCTGTCTAAATGGGATGTTTCATTTCCTGTCCTCTCAGTAGAGAGAGTGAAGCTCTGTCTAAATGGGATGTTTCATTTCCTGTCCTCTCAGTAGAGAGAGTGAAGCTCTGTCTAAATGGGATGTTTCATTTCCTGTCCTCTCAGTAGAGAGAGTGAAGCTCTGTCTAAATGGGATGTTTCAGTTCCTGTCCTCTCAGTAGAGAGAGTGAAGCTCTGTCTGAATGGATGGTTCAGTTCCTGTCCTCTCAGTAGAGAGAGTGAAGCTCTGTCTGAATGGGATGTTTCAGTTCCTGTCCTCTCAGTAGAGAGAGTGAAGCTCTGTCTAAATGGGATGTTTCAGTTCCTGTCCTCTCAGTAGAGAGAGTGAAGCTCTGTCTGAATGGGATGTTTCAGTTCCTGTCCTCTCAGTAGAGAGAGTGAAGCTCTGTCTAAATGGGATGTTTCAGTTCCTGTCCTCTCAGTAGAGAGAGTGAAGCTCTGTCTGAATGGGATGTTTCAGTTCCTGTCCTCTCAGTAGAGAGAGTGAAGCTCTATCTGAATCGGATGTTTCAGTTCCTGTCCTCTCAGTAGAGAGAGTGAAGCTCTGTCTGAATGGGATGTTTCAGATCCTGTCCTCTCAGTAGTGACAGTGAAGCTCTGTCTAAATGGGATGTTTCAGTTCCTGTCCTCTCAGTAGTGACAGTGAAGCTCTGTCTAAATGGGATGTTTCAGTTCCTGTCCTCTCAGTAGAGAGAGTGAAGCTCTGTCTAAATGGGATGTTTCAGTTCCTGTCCTCTCAGTAGAGAGAGTGAAGCTCTGTCTAAATGGGATGTTTCAGTTCCTGTCCTCTCAGTAGAGAGAGTGAAGCTCTGTCTGAATCGGATGTTTCAGTTCCTGTCCTCTCAGTAGTGAGAGTGAAGCTCTGTCTGAATGGGATGTTTCAGTTCCCGTCCTCTCAGTAGTGACAGTGAAGCTCTGTCTGAATGGGATGTTTCAGTTCCTGTCCTCTCAGTAGAGAGAGTGAAGCTCTGTCTGAATGGGCAGTTTCAGTTCCTGTCCTCTCAGTAGAGAGAGTGAAGCTCTGTCTGAATGGGGTGTTTCAGTTCCTGTCCTCTCAGTAGAGAGAGTGAAGCTCTGTCTGAATGGATGTTTCAGTTCCTGTCCTCTCAGTAGAGAGAGTGAAGCTCTGTCTGAATGGGATGTTTCAGTTCCTGTCCTCTCAGTAGTGAGAGTGAAGCTCTGTCTGAATGGGATGTTTCAGTTCCTGTCCTCTCAGTAGAGAGAGTGAAGCTCTGTCTGAATGGGCAGTTTCAGTTCCTGTCCTCTCAGTAGAGAGAGTGAAGCTCTGTCTGAATGGGCAGTTTCAGTTCCTGTCCTCTCAGTAGAGAGAGTGAAGCTCTGTCTGAATGGGATGTTTCAGTTCCCGTCCTCTCAGTAGAGAGAGTGAGGAGGTTTTTGTACGGCCATGTATACAAACTGAATCACTGTGGTATTCGGACCAGGAACCAAGCTCATTGTTACTGGTGAGTACCCTTCTAATGTGTTAATCTACAGAATAGGTTTTGGTTCTAATATACTGTTGGTCAGATATATATATATTTTTTAAAATGTTTATTTAATAAAATGTCATTTAAATTCACTGATTTAATATTTTGCACCTGCTTTAATCCTGTCTCGTATGTTGTTTGTAAATGACTTATGAAACAGTTTGATGACTGTGTTAATGTCTCTGGTTGGTCTGCTCTGTTCATGTTTAATCATGAATATCTTGTGTTTCTGTTGTCTATATAACTCAATGTAAAGAGATCTTTCATCTCAAAGTGTTTAATCATGAATATCTTGTGTTTCTGTTGTCTATATAACTCAATGTAAAGGAGATCTTTCATCTCCAGAAATTTTATCCAGCTCAATTTCTTAGACAAATATATATATATATTTTTTAATCCCATTTCCTTGTGAATTATTTGTATTTTATATTTAAAATGACCACATTTCGTTCATCTTTTAGCATTTTAGTCTTCCAGAACTGTGATGTAATATTATAAATAATGTATTAATAAATTGCTCTGTCTCTCATTTTAACACCTTAACACCGTATGATTCCTTCTATCAGTATCATTGTAAACATCATGAAGAGCAGTTCTCTATATAATTGCTCTTAATGCAGGGTGTATTGGTAATGATACCAACATGTACTGAAATATAAACTGTTATCCATTGTGTTTTCTTCTCATCCCATCCGTTGACTACTTTCTACAGATGGAGATCTGGCTACACCTGCTGTGAATCTGTTCCCTCCATCTACTGAAGACCTCAAGTCCAGCAGAGCAACACTGGTGTGTCTGACTAGTAACCTGTCTCAGAGGTCCAAGGGGTTGGCAGATGTCAGCTGGATGTCTAACAGTGAATCAGTGACAGAAGATGTTTCTACCAGCCCTGCTGAGCAGCAACCAGACAAAACCTTCAAGATCAGCAGCTATCTGACCATTCAGACTGCAGACTGGGACAAGGACCTGGTGTTCACATGTAAAGTGTCGTTGGGGTCAACATTCTCTGAGAAAGAGATCAGAAAGACTAGTTGTAGTCTGTAAAACAATAGTTTCAGACAATCAATACAACTGGTAGTTTGTTATAGCTTCACAGCGAGTGAAGCTGTTATTTTGTTAGAAATTTTGTTGTTTAAGTGATGATTTGATCCTTGCTTTGCTGTTAAATATATAAGTTAAAATCCTAACCACATGGATGATATTGGGCTGAAGTCTGAATGCAGCAGTGAATATTATGACAATAACAAATGTAATGTCAAATAGTTGTTGAGGGTTGTTTCTCATGACAAGTTACTATTGATGCATTCACTGTACTGGCATCATGTTCTCTAAAACATTACATCTGAAACACTGTCATGATGACTAGATCTCTCTACTATTGTGAAATGAGTTGAATTACTAATGATTAATAGAGGAATAGTTAGAGCTTTGTTGTATTGTGGATATTAAATAAAGAACATTCTAAAGAACAAGTGTTTGTATTTGAGCATGTTGATGAACATCAGTGTTAGCAGCTCTAAATGAGGGTGAATCTGGATAATGATTGTTTAAATTGAACCAAGACAGAAGAGCCCAGAATCCTTACCAGGTTTATTATCATAAGAAGGATTGTGACCAACCAGAGATGACCTAACAGTTGACTGTAGCCTTACATTGAACAGCCTGTGGTTATTATGATGGAAATGTAGGCATAATTTTTCACAGCACTGATTGAGGGGGAATCTGGAAACTAATGAACCAAGTTAGAGGAGGATGGAGGGATGTGGAGTTGAACCAGGGACCCTTGGAGACACGGAGGATGGAGAGAAAGTTACAGAAGTTAGGCTGAGAGAAAGAGAAGCATCCAGGTATTTCAGACTAAAACACCGGCCTCCATTTTAACCAAGGATGCAAGAATGACAGGTCAATGTTTAGAGAGTTTGAAGCTGCCATTATTACATGGTTTAAACATTTCTCTAGTATTAACATTAGATGTTGGACTCAGTATCATTTCAGCATTAATTACAACTGTATAAGTCTGGTCTTCACTTATTCTCCCACTGACATCAATCCATGACTGAGTGAACAACAGGAACAGCTGTCTGTAGACCACTGGTTTCAGTCCCACCCAAAGACCAGCTGATAGTTTCATGTCTACTATTTCTAGTTATCAGAGTCATTCACCAGGGACGTGTTCTAGTTCTGACACTGAGTTACAGGCAGTGATGTGTTGCTCCCTTTCTCTCTCAGGACACACCTGCTTCCCCCTCCTCCCCTTATTTATAGCTTCATGTAAATTAAGAGGTTATTTTTTGCTCTGAGGGGGGATTGAGTTACTCATTGTTCTTGACCTGCTCTGAAGAGGGACTGAGTAACTCATCGTTCTAGACCTGCTCTGAGGGGGGACTGAGTTGCTCATTGTTCTAGACCTGCTCTGAGGGGGGATTGAGTTACTCATTGTTCTAGACCTGCTCTGAGGGAGGACTGAGTTACTCATTGTTCTAGACCTGCTCTGAGGGGGGACTGAGTTACTCATTGTTCTTGACCTGCTCTGAGGAGGGACTGAGTTGCTCATTGTTCTGGACCTGCTCTGAGGGGGGACTGAGTTACTCATCGTTCTAGACCTGCTCTGAGGGGGGACTGAGTTGCTCATTGTTCTGGACCTGCTCTGAGGGTGGACTGAGTTACTCATTGTTCTAGACCTGCTCTGAGGGGGGACTGAGTTACTCATTGTTCTAGACCTGCTCTGAGCCTATGCCCTCCAAGGCCCACCCATGGCAGCACCCCTGCCCAATCATGTGAAATCCACAGATTGGGGCCTAATTTATTTATTTCAATTGGCTGATTTCCTTATGTGAACTGTAACTCAGCAAAAATTTTGAAATTGTTGCATGTTGTGTATATATTTTTGTTCAATATAATATTATTATTAGAACTGTGGAAGTCTGTGAACCCCCAGATATGTCAATCAACAATAAAAGTCGCTGGTGATTGGTTACCTGCAGAGGCCCCTCCCTCTGGTCCTCCCTGTCTGTCTCCTTATAGGTGGGTCCTGCAGCCTCTCTTCTCCTCACACTCCAACCCTGCTCATCTCTCAGCTGGACAGTAAGGGCCGTTCACACCATACACTGACAACATGCTGGGGACACTCTGCACTCTCATCACTGCTCTAACATGTAAGGAATTTACTGTATGTTCAATCTGAATCTAAAAACAATGCCATTGAAGTTTTACATTCATGTCTGATAAATTGTCTTAATAAATTGTGTGTTTAATTCCCACAGATGTCAGTTGCCAGAAAGCAGTGACACAGACACCTTCAGTACTGACTGTCAGTACAAAGGGGACTGCTACTTTTTACTGTGACATTACCAAACATGAAAGCAATTATGTAAGCTGGTATAAACAGGTTCCAGGAGGAGCTCCTCAGTATGTGTTAAGGTTTTACCGTACTCATGCCTCTCCTGATGAATATGGTTCTGGTTTCTCCTCTGATCGTTTCACATCTAAAGCCACGTCTGATAAGGATTATCAGTTTATAATCAGTAATGTGGAGGAGACAGACTCAGCAGTGTATTACTGTCAGACTCAGAATGATTCTCCTCATGCGCAAGTATCACAGTGATATACACCATGACAAAAACCTCCCCACCAAACACACTCACTTCTGCTTTCAGATGTTCTGAATATAGACACTAACTGACTGTCAAGTCATCCTGAACCAGTGTGTCTGCAGTAGGAGAACATTCCATGCTTGTGTTTTACACAAAACCCTTCACACATTTACTAGAATGTTGTCATTAACAATTACACCTAGTTGTCACAAAGCATGAATGATAAAGTGATATTCCAGAAGGTTCAGTCCTAACAGAAGACTCCATGTATCAGACAACCTCCATGATAGTCAGTCCCCTGGTTTACAGTAGAGACATATTACAACAGTCATTTAGTGATCTACTGTTAGTTTAGAACCCCACTATCAGGTCCAGATATTCTCATTATGTTATTATCTATATTATGACATGCTGATTGCAGTAAGCTTACCAACATAACTCATGTTATGTTCTGTTAATTACTGATGCCCCCTTTAAGAATGGAGCACCCTTGGTCATGCGCAGTGTTGTTCTATGTTATTCTGGTACTAACTCGTTTTAGTAAATGTGAAGCTCCAGTTCCATTTCTTGTATTCAGAGTCTTTCTTATTATATGAATAAGTAATAAGACACTACAACTCACATGAAACTAAATACTTCTCTTTTCAGTGTAACCAAAATGATCCCATATAGTTTGTTATACCAATCTAAAATATATATATTTTTGATAGTTGAATAGTTACAGTATGTTACGAATCCCTTTGGCCCAGCAGTCTAGGGGGGATGGTAACGAGACCCGTAACATAACTCATGCAAATTATAGTAGTAAAAAAGTAACAGTGAGAACAAAATAACCACGGACAACTAAATTACCATCAAGCACTAAGGGTTTATTTTTAAACACGTGGTGAAGGAGGGCAGGAAAAGGGGCTGAGCTGGACCCAAGGAAAGAAACAAATATCCAAAAACACCCCTAAGCTAGTCTAGCCTACTTCAATACAGTTAACTAACTAACCAAAAATACAGCGGGTGGTCCGCCCAGTTCTAACTAGTGTTCTTAGACAAAGTATTCCTACAGGTAGTGTATGCCCATGGACGACTTGTCTTGGTACCCCCTTTTCCCACCATCAAACAAACAGTCAAACACCATAACAAAACAATACTCACAGGGTAACAGACAAAGTGACATGTAGTTGCAAACCACAAGAGAACTAGAGAGAGATTGCATGACATAGAGATCGAACTCCAGAGAAAACAACTGACAGGGTTTTAAACCAAGGGAAAGGGAATGTGATGGGTAGGAGAAAAGGAGCAGGTGTCTTCTGATTAGCGACTGATTGGTGACTGATTGGGGAATGATGATTGCCACCTGTGAGGGGAGAAGGAGAGAAAAGAAATACACACACAGGATACACACACACAGGATACCTGTATCTGTAACACAGTAATTTAAATTGATCAGAAGTCCATCATTACGGAAGCTGATAGGCTTAGATATAGAGGCCCCTCCCTCTGGTCCTCCCTGTCTGTCTCCTTATAGGTGGGTCCTGCAGCCTCTCCTCTCCTTACACTCCAACCCTGCTCATCTCTCAGCTGGACAGTAAGGGCCGTTCACACCACACTCTGACAACATGCTGGGGACACTGCACTCTTATCACTGCTCTAACATGTATGGAGTCTGACTTCCTGGAGGTTTTACTTCCTGTTTTATTAATAATGAGTCTGTATGTTTCTCTTTACTACATGTCGTCTTCTTATTTCCCAGGTGTCAGTGGTGTGACTGTGGTGACACAGAAGCCTCCTGTTGTGACAGTGAGGAAAGGAGAGAAGGCCACTATGGACTGTAACCTGGGGACTGTTGATAATAGAGACGGACACTCTGGACTGTAACCTGGGGACTGTTGATAAAAGAGACGACCACCATGGACTATAACCTGGTGACTGTTGATAGTAGAGATGGCCACTATGGACTGTAACCTGGGAACTGTTGATAAAAGAGACGGCCACTATGGACTGTAACCTGGGGACTGTTGATAGTAGAGATGGCCACTATGGACTGTAACCTGGGGACTGTTGATAAAAGAGACGGCCACTATGGACTGTAACCTGGGGACTGTTGATAGTAGAGATGGCCACTATGGACTGTAACCTGGGGACTGTTGATAATAGAGACGGCCACTCTGGACTGTAACCTGGGGACTGTTGATAATAGAGACGGCCACTCTGGACTGTAACCTGGGGACTGTTGATAATAGAGACGGCCACTCTGGACTGTAACCTGGGGACTGTTGATAATAGAGACGGACACTCTGGACTGTAACCTGGGGACTGTTGATAATAGAGAAGGCCACTGGACTGTAACCTGGGGACTGTTGATAATAGAGACGGACACTCTGGACTGTAACCTGGGGACTGTTGATAATAGAGACGGACACTCTGGACTGTAACCTGGGGACTGTTGATAATAGAGAAGGCCACTGGACTGTAACCTGGGGACTGTTGATAATAGAGACGGACACTCTGGACTGTAACCTGGGGACTGTTGATAATAGAGACGGACACTCTGGACTGTAACCTGGGGACTGTTGATAATAGAGACGGCCACTCTGGACTGTAACCTGGGGACTGTTGATAATAGAGACGGACACTCTGGACTGTAACCTGGGGACTGTTGATAATAGAGACGGCCACTCTGGACTGTAACCTGGGGACTGTTGATAATAGAGATTGGCACTCTGGACTGTAACCTGGGGACTGTTGATAATAGAGACGGACACTCTGGACTGTAACCTGGGGACTGTTGATAATAGAGACGGGCACTCTGGACTGTAACCTGGGGACTGTTGATAATAGAGACGGACACTCTGGACTGTAACCTGGGGACTGTTGATAATAGAGACGGAAACTCTGGATTGTAACCTGGGGACTGTTGATAATAGAGACGGCCACTCTGGACTGTAACCTGGGGTCTGTTGATAATAGAGACGGCCACTCTGGACTGTAACCTGGGGACTGTTGATAATAGAGATAGGCACTCTGGACTGTAACCTGGGGACTGTTGATAATAGAGACGGCCACTCTGGACTGTAACCTGGGGACTGTTGATAATAGAGACGGCCACTTTGGACTGTAATCTGGGGACTGTTGATGATAGAGAAGGCCACTCTGGACTGTAACCTGGGGACTGTTTAATAATGGAGAGAGACACTCTGGACTGTAACCTGGGGACTGTTGATAATAGAGACGGCCACTCTGGACTGTAACCTGGGGACTGTTGATAATAGAGACGGCAACTCTGGACTGTAACCTGGGGACTGTTGATAATAGAGACGGCCACTCTGGACTGTAACCTGGAGACTGTTGATAATAGAGACGGCCACTCTGGACTGTAACCTGGGAACTGTTGATAATAGAGACGGCCACTCTGGACTGTAACCTGGGGACTGTTGATGATAGAGATGGCCACTCTGGACTGTAACCTGGGGACTGTTGACAATAGAGACGGACACTCTGGACTGTAACATGGGGACTGTTGATAATAGAGACGGCCACTCTGGACTGTAACCTGGGGACTGTTGATGATAGAGATGGCCACTCTGGACTGTAACCTGGGGACTGTTGACAATAGAGACGGACACTCTGGACTGTAACCTGGGGACTGTTGATAATAGAGACGGCCACTCTGGACTGTAACCTGGGGACTGTTGATGATAGAGATGGCCACTCTGGACTGTAACCTGGGGACTGTTGACAATAGAGACGGACACTCTGGACTGTAACATGGGGACTGTTGATAATAGAGACGGCCACTATGGACTGTAACCTGGGGAGGACTGTTGATAATAGAGACGGACACTCTGGACTGTAACCTGGGGACTGTTGACAATAGAAACGGCCTCTCTGGACTGTAACCTGGGGACTGTTGATAAGAGACGGATACACTGGACTGTAACCTGGGGACTGTTGATAATAGAGACGGCCACTCTGGACTGTAACCTGGGGACTGTTGATAATAGAGACGACCACTCTGGACTGTAACCTGGAGACTGTTGATAATAGAGACGGCCACTATGGACTGTAACCTGGGGACTGTTGATCATAGAGACGGACACTCTGGACTGTAACCTGGGGACTGTTGATAATAGAGATGGCCACTCTGGACTGTAACCTGTGGACTGTTGATGATAGAGAAGGCCACTATGGACTGTAACCTGGGGACTGTTGATGATAGAGAAGGCCACTCTGGACTGTAACCTGGGGACTGTTGATAATAGAGTAGGCCACTCTGGACTGTAACCTGGGGACTGTTGATAATAGAGACGGCCACTCTGGACTGTAACCTGGGGACTGTTGATAATAGAGAAGGCCACTAAGGACTGTAACCTGGGGACTGTTGATAATAGAGACGGACACTCTGGACTGTAACCTGGGGACTGTTGATAATAGAGACGGACACTCTGGACTGTAACCTGGGGACTGTTGATGATAGAGACGGACACTCTGGACTGTAACCTGGGGACTGTTGATAATAGAGACGGCCACTCTGGACTGTAACCTGGGGACTGTTGATAATAGACGGCCACTCTGGACTGTAACCTGGGGACTGTTGATAATAGAGACGGCCACTCTGGACTGTAACCTGGGGACTGTTGATAATAGAGACGGCCACTCTGGACTGTAACCTGGGGACTGTTGATGATAGAGACGGACACTATGGACTGTAACCTGGGGACTGTTGATAATAGAGACGGCCACTCTGGACTGTAACCTGGGGACTGTTGATAATACAGACGGCCACTCTGGACTGTAACCTGGGGACTGTTGATAATAGAGACGGCCACTCTGGACTGTAACCTCGGGACTGTTGATAATAGAGACGGACACTCTGGACTGTAACCTGGAGACTGTTGATAATATTGCTGGTTGGTATTAACAGGTTCCAGGAAGAGTCCCTCAGTACATGTTAAGGTGGTACCACACTGGTTGGAGCTCTGTAGAATATGGTTCTGGTTTCTCCTCTCATAAATTCACATCTAATCATCAGTCTAAATCAGATTATTGATTGATTATTAACAATGTGGAGGAGACAGACTCAGCAGTGTATTACTGTCAGACTCAAAATGACTCTCCTATCACAGTGATAAACACCATGACAAAACCTCCTCACCAAATACACTCACTTCTGCTTCATGCGTGGCAGAGGGGTGAACTCTAAGAAACAGCAGTTGGTCAGTGATTAATTATTATAACAATATATACATGACACAATGGGAGACCTGGGAATGGAAGAACCATTCATTCCTACATGTCAAAAAGATTATAAGAAGACATTGTCTGAAAGGAAACTGATGTTGTCTCTCTTGTTGTGATCAGCATCATCATCAAATCATCATCATCATCATCAGGTCTAAACGGCATCATATGGATTTTGCTTTAACTGATGGATTGAAAAGGACCAGACACCAACATCAGAATATGATGCTATACTATATACTGTTACTTCATAGAGAGGAACTCTAGACAAGCCTGAGATGTTTGTAGAGAGAGTGAAGCTCTGTCTGAATGGATGTTTCAGTTCCTGTCCTCTCAGTAGAGAGAGTGAAGCTCTGTCTGAATGGATGTTTCAGTTCCTGTCCTCTCAGTAGAGAGAGTGAAGCTCTGTCGGAATGGGATGTTTCAGTTCCTGTCCTCTCAGTAGAGAGAGTGAAGCTCTGTCTGAATGGGATGTTTCAGTTCCTGTCCTCTCACTGTGAGAGTGAAGCTCTGTCTGAATGGGATGTTTCAGTTCCTGTCCTCTCAGTAGAGAGAGTGAAGCTCTGTCTGAATGGATGTTTCAGTTCCTGTCCTCTCAGTAGAGAGAGTGAAGCTCTGTCTGAATGGATGTTTCAGTTCCTGTCCTCTCAGTAGAGAGAGTGAAGCTCTGTCGGAATGGGATGTTTCAGTTCCTGTCCTCTCAGTAGAGAGAGTGAAGCTCTGTCTGAATGGGATGTTTCAGTTCCTGTCCTCTCAGTAGAGAGAGTGAAGCTCTGTCGGAATGGGATGTTTCAGTTCCTGTCCTCTCAGTAGAGAGAGTGAAGCTCTGTCTGAATGGGATGTTTCAGTTCCTGTCCTCTCAGTAGAGAGAGGGAAGCTCTGTCTGAATGGATGTTTCAGTTCCTGTCCTCTCAGTAGAGAGAGTGAAGCTCTGTCTGAATGGGATGTTTCAGTTCCTGTCCTCTCAGTAGAGAGAGTGAAGCTCTGTCTGAATGGGATGTTTCAGTTCCTGTCCTCTCAGTAGTGAGAGTGAAGCTCTGTCTGAATGGGATGTTTCAGTTCCTGTCCTCTCAGTAGAGAGAGTGAAGCTCTGTCTGAATGGGATGTTTCAGTTCCTGTCCTCTCAGTAGAGAGAGTGAAGCTCTGTCTGAATGGGATGGTTCAGTTCCTGTCCTCTCAGTAGAGAGAGTGAAGCTCTGTCTGAATGGGATGTTTCAGTTCCTGTCCTCTCAGTAGTGAGAGTGAAGCTCTGTCTGAATGGGATGTTTCAGTTCCTGTCCTCTCAGTAGAGAGAGTGAAGCTCTGTCTGAATGGGATGTTTCAGTTCCTGTCCTCTCAGTAGAGAGAGTGAAGCTCTGTCTGAATGGGATGTTTCAGTTCCTGTCCTCTCAGTAGAGAGAGTGAAGCTCTGTCTGAATGGGATGTTTCAGTTCCTGTCCTCTCAGTAGTGAGAGTGAAGCTCTGTCTGAATGGGATGTTTCAGTTCCTGTCCTCTCAGTAGAGAGAGTGAAGCTCTGTCTGAATGGATGTTTCAGTTCCTGTCCTCTCAGTAGAGAGAGTGAAGCTCTGTCTGAATGGGATGTTTCAGTTCCTGTCCTCTCAGTAGTGAGAGTGAAGCTCTGTCTGAATGGGATGTTTCAGTTCCTGTCCTCTCAGTAGAGAGAGTGAAGCTCTGTCTGAATGGATGTTTCAGTTCCTGTCCTCTCAGTAGAGAGAGTGAAGCTCTGTCTGAATGGATGTTTCAGTTACTGTCCTCTCAGTAGAGAGAGTGAAGCTCTGTCTGAATGGGATGTTTCAGTTCCTGTCCTCTCAGGAGAGAGAGTGAAGCTCTGTCTGAATGGGATGTTTCAGTTCCTGTCCTCTCAGTAGAGAGAGTGAAGCTCTGTCTGAATGGGATGTTTCAGTTCCTGTCCTCTCAGTAGTGAGAGTGAAGCTCTGTCTGAATGGATGTTTCAGTTCCTGTCCTCTCAGTAGAGAGAGTGAAGCTCTGTCTGAATGGGATGTTTCAGTTCCTGTCCTCTCAGTAGAGAGAGTGAAGCTCTGTCTGAATGGGATGTTTCAGTTCCTGTCCTCTCAGTAGAGAGAGTGAAGCTCTGTCTGAATGGATGTTTCAGTTCCTGTCCTCTCAGTAGAGAGAGTGAAGCTCTGTCTGAATGGGATGTTTCAGTTCCTGTCCTCTCAGTAGAGAGAGTGAAGCTCTGTCAGAATGGGATGTTTCAGTTCCTGTCCTCTCAGTAGAGAGAGTGAAGCTCTGTCTGAATGGGATGTTTCAGTTCCTGTCCTCTCAGTAGTGAGAGTGAAGCTCTGTCTGAATGGGATGTTTCAGTTCCTGTCCTCTCAGTAGAGAGAGTGAAGCTCTGTCTGAATGGATGTTTCAGTTCCTGTCCTCTCAGTAGAGAGAGTGAAGCTCTGTCTGAATGGGATGTTTCAGTTCCTGTCCTCTCAGTAGTGAGAGTGAAGCTCTGTCTGAATGGGATGTTTCAGTTCCTGTCCTCTCAGTAGAGAGAGTGAAGCTCTGTCTGAATGGATGTTTCAGTTCCTGTCCTCTCAGTAGAGAGAGTGAAGCTCTGTCTGAATGGATGTTTCAGTTACTGTCCTCTCAGTAGAGAGAGTGAAGCTCTGTCTGAATGGGATGTTTCAGTTCCTGTCCTCTCAGTAGAGAGAGTGAAGCTCTGTCTGAATGGGATGTTTCAGTTCCTGTCCTCTCAGTAGAGAGAGTGAAGCTCTGTCTGAATGGGATGTTTCAGTTCCTGTCCTCTCAGTAGTGAGAGTGAAGCTCTGTCTGAATGGATGTTTCAGTTCCTGTCCTCTCAGTAGAGAGAGTGAAGCTCTGTCTGAATGGGATGTTTCAGTTCCTGTCCTCTCAGTAGAGAGAGTGAAGCTCTGTCTGAATGGGATGTTTCAGTTCCTGTCCTGTCAGTAGAGAGAGTGAAGCTCTGTCTGAATGGGATGTTTCAGTTCCTGTCCTCTCAGTAGAGAGAGTGAAGCTCTGTCTGAATGGATGTTTCAGTTCCAGTCCTCTCAGTAGAGAGAGTGAAGCTCTGTCTGAATGGATGTTTCAGTTCCAGTCCTCTCAGTAGAGAGAGTGAAGCTCTGTCTGAATGGGATGTTTCAGTTCCTGTCCTCTCAGTAGAGAGAGTGAAGCTCTGTCTGAATGGGATGTTTCAGTTCCTGTCCTCTCAGTAGAGAGAGTGAAGCTCTGTCTGAATGGGATGTTTCAGTTCCTGTCCTCTCAGTAGAGAGAGTGAAGCTCTGTCTGAATGGGATGTTTCAGTTCCTGTCCTCTCAGTAGAGAGAGTGAAGCTCTGTCTGAATGGGATGTTTCAGTTCCTGTCCTCTCAGTAGAGAGAGTGAAGCTCTGTCTGAATGGATGTTTCAGTTCCAGTCCTCTCAGTAGAGAGAGTGAAGCTCTGTCTGAATGGATGTTTCAGTTCCAGTCCTCTCAGTAGAGAGAGTGAAGCTCTGTCTGAATGGGATGTTTCAGTTCCTGTCCTCTCAGTAGAGAGAGTGAAGCTCTGTCTGAATGGGATGTTTCAGTTCCTGTCCTCTCAGTAGAGAGAGTGAAGCTCTGTCTGAATGGGATGTTTCAGTTCCTGTCCTCTCAGTAGAGAGAGTGAAGCTCTGTCTGAATGGGATGTTTCAGTTCCAGTCCTCTCAGTAGAGAGAGTGAAGCTCTGTCTGAATGGGATGTTTCAGTTCCTGTCCTCTCAGTAGAGAGAGTGAAGCTCTGTCTGAATGGGATGTTTCAGTTCCTGTCCTCTCAGTAGAGAGAGT
Source organism: Salvelinus alpinus (assembly GCF_045679555.1). NCBI lineage: Eukaryota > Metazoa > Chordata > Actinopteri > Salmoniformes > Salmonidae > Salvelinus > Salvelinus alpinus. Next base: position 19,697,098 of record NC_092086.1, read on the forward strand.
GAAGCTCTGTCTGAATGGGATGTTTCAGTTCCTGTCCTCTCAGTAGAGAGAGTGAAGCTCTGTCTGAATGGGATGTTTCAGTTCCTGTCCTCTCAGTAGAGAGAGTGAAGCTCTGTCTGAATGGGATGTTTCAGTTCCTGTCCTCTCAGTAGAGAGAGTGAAGCTCTGTCTGAATGGGATGTTTCAGTTCCTGTCCTCTCAGTAGAGAGAGTGAATCTCTGTCTGAATGGGATGTTTCAGTTCCAGTCCTCTCAGTAGAGAGAGTGAAGCTCTGTCTGAATGGGATGTTTCAGTTCCAGTCCTCTCAGTAGAGAGAGTGAAGCTCTGTCTGAATGGGATGTTTCAGTTCCTGTCCTCTCAGTAGAGAGAGTGAAGCTCTGTCTGAATGGGATGTTTCAGTTCCTGTCCTCTCAGTAGAGAGAGTGAAGCTCTGTCTGAATGGGATGTTTCAGTTCCTGTCCTCTCAGTAGAGAGAGTGAAACTCTGTCTGAATGGGATGTTTCCGTTCCTGTCCTCTCAGTAGAGAGAGTGAAGCTCTGTCTGAATGGGATGTTTCAGTTCCTGTCCTCTCAGTAGAGAGAGTGAAGCTCTGTCTGAATGGATGTTTCAGTTCCTGTCCTTTCATTAGAGAGAGTGAAGCTCTGTCTGAATGGGATGTTTCAGTTCCTGTCCTCTCAGTAGAGAGAGTGAAGCTCTGTCTGAATGGGATGGTTCAGTTCCTGTCCTCTCAGTAGAGAGAGTGAAGCTCTGTCTGAATGGGATGTTTCAGTTCCTGTCCTCTCAGTAGAGAGAGTGAAGCTCTGTCTGAATGGGATGTTTCAGTTACTGTCCTCTCAGTAGAGAGAGTGAAGCTCTGTCTGAATGGGATGTTTCAGTTCCTGTCCTCTCAGTAGAGAGAGTGAAGCTCTGTCTGAATGGGATGTTTCAGTTCCTGTCCTCTCAGTAGAGAGAGTGAAGCTCTGTCTGAATGGGATGTTTCAGTTCCTGTCCTCTCAGTAGAGAGAGTGAAGCTCTGTCTGAATGGGATGTTTCAGTTCCTGTCCTCTCAGTAGAGAGAGTGAAGCTCTGTCTGAATGGGATGTTTCAGTTCCTGTCCTCTCAGTAGAGAGAGTGAAGCTCTGTTTGAATGGGATGTTTCAGTTCCTGTCCTCTCAGTCGAGAGAGTGAAGCTCTGTCTGAATGGATGTTTCAGTTCCTGTCCTCTCAGTAGAGCGAGTGAAGCTCTGTCTGAATGGATGTTTCAGTTCCTGTCCTCTCAGTAGAGAGATTGAAGCTCTGTCTGAATGGGATGTTTCAGTTCCTGTCCTCTCAGTAGAGAGAGTGAAGCTCTGTCTGAATGGGATGTTTCAGTTCCTGTCCTCTCAGTAGAGAGAGTGAAGCTCTGTCTGAATGGGATGTTTCAGTTCCTGTCCTCTCAGTAGAGAGAGTGAAGCTCTGTCTGAATGGATGTTTCAGTTCCTGTCCTCTCATTAGAGAGAGTGAAGCTCTGTCTGAATGGGATGTTTCAGTTCCTGTCCTCTCAGTAGAGAGAGTGAAGCTCTGTGGATGGGTGTAGTAGAGAGACTAAATCAGTCTAACTAAGGTTTAGGGACCCTCCTTCCTCTAGTACTAGTGGCTGGGTGTAGTAGTAGAGAGACTAAATCAGTCTAACTAAGGTTTAGGGACCCTCCTTCCTCTAGTACTAGTGGATGGGTGTAGTAGAGAGACTATATCAGTCTAACTAAGGTTTAGGGACCCTCCTTCCTCTAGTACTAGTGGATGGGTGTAGTAGAGAGACTATATCTGTCTAACTAAGGTTTAGGGACCCTCCTTCCTCTAGTACTAGTGGATGGGTGTAGTAGAGAGACTATATCTGTCTAACTAAGGTTTAGGGACCCTCCTTCCTCTAGTACTAGTGGATGGGTGTAGTAGAGAGACTATATCAGTCTAACTAAGGTTTAGGGACCCTCCTTCCTCTAGTAATAGTGGATGGGTGTAGTAGAGAGACTATATCAGTCTAACTCAGGTTTAGGGACCCTCCTTCCTCTAGTACTAGTGGATGGGTGTAGTAGAGAGACTATATCAGTCTAACTAAGGTTTAGGGACCCTCCTTCCTCTAGTACTAGTGGATGGGTGTAGTAGAGAGACTATATCAGTCTAACTAAGGTTTAGGGACCCTCCCTCTGGTCCTCATGAACCCTTGTCCTGTTCCATTTTCTCTCTCTGTGTCCTCATCTGGTTCCTCACATATGTCCTCGGTGGTGCCCTCACTCAGTCTGGTCTTGTTCACATTGGGGAGAATCCTAACTTGCAGTTCAGTCACATTTTCACTTAGTCTCCCATTGGCATCAATGCATGTCTATGTAAAGATTCACCTGAATTGGAAGTGGCAGGTGACCAGAGGAGTGGACTGAAACTGAAAATGTGTCCCAAATGGCACTCTATTCCATTTATAGTGCACTACTTTTGACAAAGGTCCCATTGGGTTCTGGTCAACAGTAGTGCACTATAAAGGGAATAGGGAGACATCCTGAGTACCTCATCATTATGTTGGTCTTGTGTAGAACTAGTAAAGGATAATAAACTCCATTCATGGTTTGATGGAGGTAGGAGATTAGATACCTCATCATTATGTTGGTCTTGTGTAGAACTAGTATAGGATAATAAACTCCAGTTATGGTTTGATGGAGGTAGGAGATTAGATACCTCATCATTATGTTAGTCTTGTGTAGAACTAGTATAGGATATTAAACTCCATTCATGGTTTGATGGAGGTAGAATATGAGTCAGTGAAGAAGACAGGATCTCATGTAGAGCAATGATCATACTAGTTGGTCTCTCATACAATCTGGTTACTTTGACCAATCAGAGAAATACAGTGAAAAATATTAATAACAATTAACAATGAAAGTAGCTGGTGGTAGGTTGATTGCAGAGGCCCCTCCCTCTGGTCCTCCCTGGCTTGGTGATAGGTTAACTGTAGAGACCCCTCCCTCTAGTCCTCCCTGTCTGTCTCCTTATAGGTGGGATCTGCAGCCTCTCCTCTCCTCACACTCCAACCCTGCTCATCTCTCAGCTGGACAGTAAGGGCCGTTCACACCACACACTGACAACATGCTGGGGACACTCTGCACTCTCATCATTGCTCTAACATGTAAGGAATTTACTGTATGTTCAATCTGAATCTAAAAACAATGCCAATTAAGTTTGACATTCATGTATGATTAATTGTCTTAATAAATGGTGTGTTTAATTCCCTCAGATGTCAGTTGCCAGAAAGCAGTGACACAGACACCTTCAGTACTGACTGTCAGTACAAAGGGGACTGCCACTTTTCACTGTGACATCACCAAATATGAAAGTCAGTATGTAATCTGGTATAAACAGGTTCCAGGAGGAGCTCCTCAGTATGTGTTAAGGTTTTACCGTACTCATGCCTCTCCTGATGAATATGGTTCTGGTTTCTCCTCTGATCGTTTCACATCTAAAGCCACGTCTGATAAGGATTATCAGTTTATAATCAGAAATGTGGAGGAGACAGACTCAGCAGTGTATTACTGTCAGACATATGACAGCTCTGTTAGTGAGTACGTATCACAGTGATATACACCATGACAAAAACCTCCTCACCAAACACACTCACTTCTGCTTTCAGATGTTCTGAATATAGACACTAACTGAATGTCAAGTCATCCTGAACCAGTGTGTCTGCAGTAGGAGAACATTCCATGTTGTGTTTTACACTAAACCCTTCACACATTTACTAGAATGTTGTCATTAACAATTACACCTAGTTGTCACAAAGCATGAATGATAAAGTGATATTCCAGAAGGTTCAGTCCTAACAGAAGACTCCATGTATCAGATAACCTCCATGATAGTCAGTCCCCTGGTTTACAGTAGAGACATATTACATCAACAGTCATTTAGTGATGTACTGTTAGTTCAGAACCCCACTATCAGGTCCAGATAATATTATCATTATGTTATTATTATACATATTATGACACGCTGATTTAAACTAACTAACATAACTGAGAAGAAACATAATACTGATCTGCAACATAAAATATCCAATATGTTTATGAAATAGTCTTATCTCAAATATTTGCATTTTTTATAGTTTAATAGTGACTCTAATTGAAATGTATGTCACAGTTATGAAGATATAGTATATAGATATAGTATATAGATATAGGATATAGATATAGTATATAGATATAGTATATAGATATAGTATATAGATATAGGATATAGATATAGTATATAGATATAGTATATAGATATAGGATATAGATATAGTATATAGATATAGTATATAGATATAGTATATAGATATAGTATATAGATATAGGATATAGATATAGTATATAGATATAGTATATAGATATAGGATATAGATATAGTATATAGATATAGGATATAGATATAGTATATAGATATAGTATATAGATATAGTATATAGATATCGTATATAGATATAGTATATAGATATAGGATATAGATATAGTATATAGATATAGTATATAGATATCGGATATAGATATAGGATATAGATATAGGATATAGATATAGGATATAGATATAGTATATAGATATAGTATATAGATATAGGATATAGATATAGTATATATATATAGTATATAGATATAGTATATAGATATAGGATATAGATATAGGATATAGATATAGTATATAGATATAGGATATAGATATAGGATATAGATATAGTATATAGATATAGTATATAGATATAGTATATAGATATAGGATATAGATATAGTATATAGATATAGGATATAGATATAGTATATAGATATAGTATATAGATATAGTATATAGATATAGGATATAGATATAGTATATAGATATAGTATATAGATATAGTATATAGATATAGGATATAGATATAGTATATAGATATAGTATATAGATATAGGATATAGATATAGTATATAGATATAGTATATAGATATAGGATATAGATATAGTATATAGATATAGTATATAGATATAGTATATAGATATAGTATATAGATATAGGATATAGATATAGTATATAGATATAGGATATAGATATAGTATATAGATATAGTATATAGATATAGTATATAGATATAGTATATAGATATAGTATATAGATATAGGATATAGATATAGGATATAGATATAGTATATAGATATAGTATATAGATATAGGATATAGATATAGTATATAGATATAGTATATAGATATAGTATATAGATATAGTATATATATATAGTATATAGATATAGTATATAGATATAGTATATAGATATAGGATACGTCCAGGTATTATTTAGAAATCTGTCTGTTGGTCTTGTGAAGACCCAGATACAGTACATTTGAGAGTAGGTAGTGATTGGTTAACTGTAGAGACCCCTCCCTCTGTTCCTCCCTGTCTGTCTCCTTATAGGTGGGATCTGCAGCCTCTCCTATCCTCACACTCCAACCCTGCTCATCTCTCAGCTGGACAGTAAGGGCCGTTCACACCACACACTGACAACATGCTGGGGACACTCTGCACTCTCATCACTGCTCTAACATGTAAGGAATTTACTATCAGAAGACTCCATGTATCAGACAACCTCCATGATAGTCAGTCCCCTGGTTTACAGTAGAAACGTATTACATCAACAGTCATTTAGTGATGTACTGTTAGTTCAGAACCCCACTATCAGGTCCAGATAATATGATCATTATGTTATTATTATTGTAACGGGTTTCGTCCTCTTCGTCTGAGGAGGAGTAGCAAGGAACGGACCAATATGCAGCGTGGTAAGTGTCCATAATGATATATTTAATCAATCAAACAGAACACTGAACGAAATAACAAAAATACAAAACAAACAACCCGAAACAGTCCCGTATGGTGAAAACACTATCACAGGATACAACCACCCACAAAACACAAAGAAAAACAGGCTACCTAAATATGGCTCCCAATCAGAGACAACGACTGACACCTGCCTCTGATTGGGAACCATACTAGGCCAAACACAGAAATAGACAACCTAGACATACAACATAGAATGCCCACCCACATCACACCCTGACCAAACAAAACATAGAAACATACAAAGCAATCTATGGTCAGGGCGTGACAATTATACATATTATGACATGCTGATTTTAAGGAAACTTACCAACATAACTCACATGAAACTAATTACTGCTCTTTTCAGTGTAACCAAAATGATCACACATGGTTTTTGTTAGTCCAATATAAAATATATATATTTTTAATAATATAATAGTTACAGCCATTTAAATGTATCAGAAGTCCATCTTCTCAGAAGCTGATAGGGTGAGATATAGAGGCCCCTCCCTCTGCTCCTCCCTGTCTGTCTCCTTATAGGTGGGTCCTGCAGCCTCTCCTCTCCTCACACTCCAACCCTGCTCATCTCTCAGCTGGACAGTAAGGGCCGTTCACACCACACACTGACAACATGCTGGGGACACTCTGCACTCTCATCACTGCTCTAACATGTAAGGATTTACTGTATGTTCAATCTGAATCTAAAGATTTCAATAGAAGTTGTACATTCATGTATGATAACATGTCGTAAATTCTGTGTTTCATTCCCACAGATGTCAGTTGCCAGAAAGCAGTGATACAGACACCTGCAGTACTGACTGTCAGTACAAAGGGGACTGCCACTTTCACTGTGACATCACCAAAGATGAAAGCAATTATGTAAACTGGTTTAAACAGGTTCCAGGAGGAGCACCTCAATATGTGTTAAGGTTTTACCATAGATGGGGAAGCTCTACCTCTTCCTCTCCTGACAAATATGGATCTGGTTTCTCCTCTGATCGTTTCACATCTAAAGCCACGTCTGATAAGGATTATCAGTTTATAATCAGTAAGGTGGAGGAGGCAGACTCAGCAGTGTATTACTGGCAGACTCGAAATGACTCTCCTTTTGCGTACGTATCACAGTGATATACACCATGACAAAAACCTCCTCACCAAATACACTCACTTCTGCTTCATGTGTGGCAGAGGGTTGAACTCTAAGAAACAGCAGTTGGTCAGTGATTATTATAACAATATATACGTGTCACAATGAGAGATCTGGGAATGGAGGAACCATTCATTCCTACATGTCAAAAAGATTATAAGAAGACATTGTCTGAAAGGAAATGAATGTTGTCTTTCTTGTTGTGATCATCACCATCATCATAATCATCATCATCACCATCATCATCATCAACATCATCACCATCATCATCATCAACATCATCAACATCACCATCATCACAACCATCATCATCACCATCATCATCATCAACATCATCATCATCACAACCATCATCACATCCACCATCATCATCATATAAAGACTGCACCATATGAATAGTACTTTAACTCATGTATTTGTATTTAAGGTATTTGTATTTATTATGGATCCCCATTAGCTCTTCCTGGGGTCCGGCAAAATGAAGGCAGTTATTGGCCTTATGTAGCCCCGCCCACTTGACCCAGTTCCATTCAAACGCGATTGTGTTTCCGTTTTACAACTACCTTCAATGTTAGCGAATTACCTCAGAGCGGTGGCTAGCTAATTATTAATAAACCTGCATCATTAACACATTTTAACAAATAAACAAAAACAAAACATGGCTCACATTTGGGAACACACACAAATGGCTCTTCGGAGGTCGGATGGTATCACCGTACCCCATCCATCCATGATTAATAATTGGGTGGATGAAATGACGTATGGGGACAATCTTAATTACTTGGTGCTCTCCTTGGGAGCGGATGGTTCCACTATGAAAAAGTCCTATCAGTACCTCCACAGTGGTAAGGTGGGCCGAGTTCTTCTTCACCAGGAGGAGGGAAAAGGATTGGTATTTTTGAAGGCTGATGTTCAGCCCAGCCAATCAATCAGCTCCTACCACTCTGCTTGGGTACTTGTATCCAATAACGGATCCGTAGAGACGGCTGGATGTCCTTGCATCGCTGGCCTTGGAAAGTCATGCAGCCTCAATTTTGTGGAAGGTAGGTAAATAAGCAAAGTCACTTGCATTTCAGCCTACATGTGTTGTGGTAACAGTTACTATAATCCATAGGCTAACTTTATGATAGAGTTCTCAGATTATATCTATGATCATTCTCAGCGTTACTTTCTCTTGTAATTGATGTTTATAGCCTATTTTCTTTGTTCCTTTTATTAATGAAAGTGTGCAATACTGCCTTATCTAGACACAGAATGATAAAAGAGTCAGGCTTAACATAGCAGTTAGACCCAACGTTTTGTTGGATGGAAGATGAATGGAGAATGTCATGATTTATTATTATTGTAACATGTATTTGTGGATCAACAGAACTGCCGTATTAATGTGGGGAATCTGTAAGTATCCTGTCAAATCTCATGTTGGGGAAGCAAGGTAGGTTTATGGAGTCCAGGTGAGTTATTTAAACATGTCAGCATCACATGTATTTCTTTAGTGTTATTAGTCTTTAGTGTTATTGTTTTTCTGAGTGAATAAGGTTTGTAAAATATCATTGTGGTTGGGGGTAATGCCTAAAGTATGGTAAGTAGAAGTGGCCTCATCTCATTGGGAACAATAGCAAGGTAAGTTTATGATGAAACTTGCATGTGTTTTGATTAAGTTGATCACATAGTCCTCAGTCACACAATTGTTAATAATGGGATTTTCTCTGAATGTCTTCTTGTAACAAACATTCTATCACAGGTGCAGAATGCAGTGTCCAGTGGGCTAACTGGCATAGCCTGCTCAGATGAGCAGTAACAACAGAATGCAGTGTCCAGCGGACTAACTGGCATAGCCTGCTCAGATGAGCAGTAACAACAGAATGCAGTGTCCAGCGGGCTAACTGGCATAGCCTGCTCAGATGAGCAGTAACAACAGAATGCAGTGTCCAGCGGACTAACTGGCATAGCCTGCTCAGATGAGCAGTAACAACAGAATGCAGTGTCCAGTGGGCTAACTGTGGCATAGCCTGCTCAGATGAGCAGTAACAACAGAATGCAGTGTCCAGTGACCTAACAGGCATAGCCTGCTCAGATGAGCAGTAACAACAGAATGCAGTGTCCAGCGGACTAACTGGCATAGCCTGCTCAGATGAGCAGTAACAACAGAATGCAGTGTCCAGCGGGCTAACTGGCATAGCCTGCTCAGATGAGCAGTAACAACAGAATGCAGTGTCCAGCGGGCTAACTGTGGCATAGCCTGCTCAGATGAGCAGTAACAACAGAATGCAGTGTCCAGCGGGCTAACTGGCATAGCCTGCTCAGATGAGCAGTAACAACAGAATGCAGTGTCCAGTGACCTAACAGGCATAGCCTGCTCAGATGAGCAGTAACAACAGAATGCAGTGTCCAGCGGACTAACTGGCATAGCCTGCTCAGATGAGCAGTAACAACAGAATGCAGTGTCCAGCGGGCTAACTGGCATAGCCTGCTCAGATGAGCAGTAACAACAGAATGCAGTGTCCAGTGGGCTAACTGGCATAGCCTGCTCAGATGAGCAGTAACAACAGAATGCAGTGTCCAGCGGGCTAACTGGCATAGCCTGCTCAGATGAGCAGTAACAACAGAATGCAGTGTCCAGCGGACTAACTGGCATAGCCTGCTCAGATGAGCAGTAACAACAGAATGCAGTGTCCAGCGGGCTAACTGACATAGCCTGCTCAGATGAGCAGTAACAACAGAATGCAGTGTCCAGCGGGCTAACTGGCATAGCCTGCTCAGATGAGCAGTAACAACAGAATGCAGTGTCCAGCGGGCTAACTGGCACAGCCTGCTCAGATGAGCAGTAACAACAGAATGCAGTGTCCAGTGGGCTAACTGTGGCATAGCCTGCTCAGATGAGCAGTAACAACAGAATGCAGTGTCCAGCGGGCTAACTGGCATAGCCTGCTCAGATGAGCAGTAACAACAGAATGCAGTGTCCAGCGGGCTAACTGGCATAGCCTGCTCAGATGAGCAGCGGCAATGGAATGCAGGGACTCGGAGGAACCTTGAGCCAAAGCGGATAAACAGCATTGACTTCACATACCATAAGGCCAGTGACCAATATGCAGAAAAGCGTCCAGAATGTCCACCCCTGCCTCCCACGCCTGCATTCCACTCACAGGAGGAATTGAATAGGAGCCTGAGACACCTGAATCTGCCCGTGGGGAGTCTGCTCTATAAGTGTTAATGCTGAACCGAGAGTAATATCACAGCCAGTAGCATCCCAGGTAGAATTGGACTGAAAGGAATATTTATTTATGGCTGTACCATTTTAATGTATTTGAATTATTCTGTTAAATGCTTTCTAACTCCATATAATACCTTAATATAGATTCTCTACTCTTTCTCAGCCACACGGAGAGCATGTCAATTACAACTGGCAGAAGTGCCTGTCCTTCTACAATGAATTGGTGAAACTTGACCCAACCCAGTCGACTGCGTTGGAACAGATCACAAAGGAGCACAGTGCCTCACACTTGTGGCATGATTCAAGGAAGCTTTGAGTTACTGCAAGCTCAGCCAAGAAGGTCCCTGTCAGGGAATCCACCAACCCTGGTAAGGTTCTCCAGTAGCATCTGTATCCCAGGTTCCGAGGGAAAGCAGCCACACGCTACGGGAAGATAATGAGCTGATGGCATCCCAGCCCAGTGGTGTAAAGATGGAGTGAAGTTGCAGAGGGGATGGAGGACGGAGGGATGTGGAGTGGAAAGAGGGATCCTTGGAGACGAGAAGCAGGGACAGAAAGGAAAAGATGAGTCGTTCCACAAAGAGTTCCCTTTGATATTTTAAGGTGGCATTGTGCACCAATATTGAATTTTAAAAGCCTGTTATATTAAATGATGTGCCCTTTAATATAGACCACATGGAAAATTCAATAAATCAGATTTTTTATCTGAATAAAGAGGTGCTAAACTGCCAAAATGCAGCACTTTGACATGTCCCTCTGAGACTTAATCCACAAATATCTCTAAGTTTCAACATTGTGAAGCCATAGTTATTTTGTTGCTTTGACAAACAACTGACTAGGTATCCCCCTTTCCCTTAATTATTTATGTGATTAGTGATTCATTTACGTCTGTCATCCATTTTAAGGTCAACTTTGTGTCCTGCTCCCGCTCCCCCTCCCTGGCACTCGAAGGCGCCAGGCTCCCCAGAATTATGCAATCCTGCCACCATCATTTACGGCCAGCAGGCTTGCCCAGCGCCCGTGACTCGGCCGGCCCGTCAGGATCGCCCAGGTGGGACGCCGGGTGGGGGGGTTGGGGGGTGGGGGGGGGGGGGTACTGTCACACCTGCTCCCGCTCCCCTCCCTGGTGCTAGAAGGTGCCAGGCTCTCCAGCATTAGGCACTCCTGCCACCATCATTACGCACACCTGCCTTTCCACCGTCACGTGCATCAGCGATTATCGGACTCACCTGGACTCAATCACCTCTGTCATTACCTCCCCTGTATCTGTCTGGTTCCCCGCTCTATTCCCTGCTGCAGCATTAATTGTCATATGTCCTTGTTTACCCATGTGCTGACGCTGTTCCTGTCCTGTTACCTGTCTGTTCCTTATTAAATGTCAACTCCCCTTACCTGCTTCTCTCCTCCAGCGTCGGTCCTTACAGTGAGCTGAACTTTTGTTTTAAAGGTAGACTCGGCGATATGATGTAGATACAGAAAGTAAACAGCTTAGTGGGTCAATTCTCACAACAACAAAGTGCATTGAAGCGCAAATCTCAACCTCTCCGCTCTTTTGATGTCCGGGCTACCACGCTGTACACAGTGTGAAGTGTACCCGTGCACATGCGCAGATACTGTGTGTGAGGGTGAAGTGTTGCATGTCTCCCATCTCAATATCTCCGGTGCAACTCGTGGCAACATCATTTTACTGAGTCTACCTTTTAATTCATATTTAATTAAACTACTCCTTTTTTAAATCGTTTTTCAAAAGAAACATTAAACATCTAATAGTTAAATCATATTGTAAAATCAGACGAGCTGGTTCTACTCTTCTTGGAAATGTTGTGGTGTTTTGTGGTGGAAAGCTGAGCAGATTTAGAATAATGTAGATAGGATATAAATGTTTTTACAATAAATACAACATTTTGAAGTTTGCATTAAATTCCTACTCCCTTTTGCACACAACAAGCTTCCACTCCCCGCTGTCACAAGGGGATTCATTACATGTTACCATGTGTTTGTGGATCAACAGAACCCCTGTCACAAGGGGATTCATTACATGTTACCATGTGTTTGTGGATCAACAGAACCCCTGTCACAAGGGGATTCATTACATGTTACCATGTGTTTGTGGATCAACAGAACCCCTGTCACAAGGGGATTCATTACATGTTACCATGTGTTTGTGGATCAACAGAACCCCTGTCACAAGGGGATTCATTACATGTTACCATGTGTTTGTGGATCAACAGAACCCCTGTCACAAGGGGATTCATTACATGTTACCATGTGTTTGTGGATCAACAGAACTGCTCTCACAAGGGGATTCATTACATGTTACCATGTGTTTGTGGATCAACAGAACCCCTCTCACAAGGGGATACATGGCTTATTTAAGAAGAAATCATCAACCCTGTTACTTTATTTGACACTTATTAGGCTTTTGTTATAGTCAATTCTTTATTTAACCTCTTGAGATGGGAAAACACCTTGTTTATGAAGGCGAATATGTGCTATTTATGACAAAATCTAAGAAATGTTTTACCAAGTTACACTTTTCAATAGGCACCGAATTGGTGGAACGACCCAGATGCTGGGCGGAGAGAGAAGCATTCAAGTATTTCAGACTAGAACACCGGCCTCTAATTTACCTTAGGATGCAGGAATGACAGGCCAATGTTTAGAGAGTTTGAAGCTGCCATTATTACATGGTTTAAACTGTTCAGACTAGAACACCGGCCTCTATTTTCGGCGTCATGCTACGGTGTTTCACATTCTGCATCAGTGATCAGAATAGAGGCTGCAGTTCTGTCATACGTCCACCAGAGGAGGACAAAGTACCACCAATAATGACTCAGGATATACATACATTAAAGCAGGCACAGTTTGGCGCCAGTCAGACCACTGGTTTCAGTCCCACCTAGTCTCGCCGGGCCATCCTTCCGTACTAACCCAGAAAAAACTGATGGTTTCATGTCTACTATCTCTAGTTATCAGAGTCATTCACCAGGAACGTGTTCTAGATCTGACACTGAGTTACAGGCAGTGATGTGTTGCTTCCTTACTCCCCCAGTACACACCGGCTTCCCCACCTCCTCCTCCTCCCCTCCTCTTCCCCTTATTTAATGAAGAGGTTATTTTGTCTCCTCTCAGAACTGTGTGGGGAGAGGAGGGGGGGGGGTAAGATACCTAATCATTATGTTGTCCCTATGTAGAACTAGTATAGGATATTAAACTCCAGTTATGGTTTGATGGAGGTAGAATATGAGTCAGTGATAAAGACAGGGCTTCATGTAGAGCAACGAGAGTAGCTGGTGATTGGTTAACTGCAAAGTCCCCTCCCTCTGTTCCTCCCTGGCTTGGTGATTGGTTAACTGTAGAGACCCCTCCCTCTAGTCCTCCCTGTCTGTCTCCTTATAGGTGGGTTCTGCAGCCTCTCCTCTCCTCACACTCCAACCCTGCTCATCTCTCAGCTGGACAGTAAGGGCCGTTCACACCACACACTGACAACATGCTGGGGACACTCTGCACTCTCATCACTGCTCTAACATGTAAGGAGTCTGACTTCCTGGAGGTTTAACTTCCTGTTTTATTATTAATGAGTCTGTATGCTTCTCTTTACTACATGTCATCTTATTTCCCAGGTGTCAGTGGTGTGACTGTGGTGACACAGAAGCCTCCTGTTGTGACAGTGAGGAAAGGAGACACGGCCACTCTGGACTGTAACCTGGGGACTGTTCAAGATAGTGGTGCTAATTGGTATAAACAGGTTCCAGGAGGAGTTCCTCAGTATGTGATAAGGTTCTACCATGGTAATAGTGCTCCTACCTATGGCTCTGGTTTCTCCTCTCCTAAATTCACATCTAATCATCAGTCTAAATCAGATTATCGTTTGATTATTAATTCTGTGGAGGAGACAGACTCAGCAGTGTATTACTGTCAGACATATGACAGCTCTGTTAAAGAGTACGTATCACAGTGATATACACCATGACAAAAACCTCCTCACCAAACACACTCACTTCTGCTTTCAGATGTTCTGAATATAGACACTAACTGAATGTCAAGTCATCCTGAACCAGTGTGTCTGCAGTAGGAGAACATTCCATGTTGTGTTTTACACAAAACCCTTCACACATTTACTAGAATGTTGTCATTAACAATTACACCTAGTTGTCACAAAGCATGAATGATAAAGTGATATTCCAGAAGGTTCAGTCCTAACAGAAGACTCCATGTATCAGACAACCTCCATGATAGTCAGTCCCCTGGTTTACAGTAGAGACATATTACATCAACAGTCATTTAGTGATCTACTGTTAGTTCAGAACCCCACTATCAGGTCCAGATAATATTATTATTATGGTATTATCTATATTACGACATGCTGATTTTAAGAAAACTTACCAACATAACTCACATGAAACTAAATACTGCTCTTTTCAGTGTAACCAAAATGATCCCATATGGTTTCTGTTAGTCCAATATAATATATATATATTTTTGATAGTTGAATAGTTACAGTAATATAAATTCATCAGAAGTCCATCATTACAGAAGCTGATAGGGTGAGATATAGAGGCTCCTCCCTCTGGTCCTCCCTGTCTGTCTCCTTATAGGTGGGTCCTGCAGCCTCTCCTCTCCTCACACTCCAACCCTGCTCATCTCTCAGCTGGACAGTAAGGGCCATTCACACCACACACTGACAACATGCTGGGGACACTCTGCACTCTCATCACTGCTCTAACATGTATGGAGTCTGACTTCCTGGAGGTTTTATTTCCTGTTTTATTAATAATGAGTCTGTATGTTTCTCTTTACTACATGTCATCTTCTTATTTCCCAGGTGTCAGTGGTGTGACTGTGAATAGAGACGGCCACTCTGGACTGTAACCTAGGGACTGTTGATAGTAGAGACGGGCACTCTGGACTGTAACCTGGGGACTGTTGATGATAGAGACAGACACTCTGGACTGTAACCTGGGGACTGTTGATAGTAGAGACGGGCACTCTGGACTGTAACCTGGGGACTGTTGATGATAGAGACAGACACTCTGGACTGTAACCTGGGGACTGTAGATGATAGAGACGGACACTCTGGACTGTAACCTGGGGACTGTTGATAGTAGAGAAGGCCTCTCTGGACTGTAACCTGGGGACTGTTGATAATAGAGACAGACACTCTGGACTGTAACCTGGAGACTGTTTATAATAGAGACGGCCACTCTGGACTGTAACCTGGGGACTGTTGATAATAGAGACGGACACTCCGGACTGTAACCTGGGGACTGTTGATAATAGAGACGGACACTCTGGACTGTAACCTGGGGACTGTTGATAGTAGAGACGGCCACTCTGGACTGTAACCTGGAGACTGTTGATAATAGAGAAGGCCACTCTGGACTGTAACCTGGGGAGGACTGATGATGATAGAGACGACCACTCTGGACTGTAACCTGGGGACTGTTGATAGTAGAGACGGCCACTCTGGACTGTAACCTGGGGACTGTTGATAATAGAGACGGCCACTCTGGACTGTAACCAGGGGACTGTTGATAGTAGAGACATCCACTCTGGACTGTAACCTGGGGACTGTTGATAATAGAGACAGACACTCTGGACTGTAACCTGGGGACTGTTGATGATAGAGACGGACACTATGGACTTTAACCTGGGGACTGTTGATAATAGAGACGGCCAATCTGGACTGTAACCTGGGGACTGTTGATAATAGACACGGACACTCTGGACTGTAACCTGGTTTACTGTTGATAGTAGAGACGGACACTCTGGACTGTAACCTGGGGACTGTTGATGATAGAGACGGACACTATGGACTTTAACCTGGGGACTGTTGATAATAGAGACGGACACTATGGACTTTAACCTGGGGACTGTTGATAATAGAGACGGCCACTCTGGACTGTAACCTGGGGACTGTTGATGATAGAGACGGCCACTCTGAACTGTAACCTGGGGACTGTTGATAATAGAGACGGCCACTCTGGAATGTAACCTGGGGACTGTTGATAATAGAGACGGCCACTCTGGACTGTAACCTGGGGACTGTTGACAATAGAGACGGCCACTATGGACTGTAACCTGGGGACTGTTGATAATAGAGACGGCCACTCTGGACTGTAACCTGGGGACTGTTGATGATAGAGACGGACACTCTGGACTGTAACCTGGGGACTGTTGATAATAGAGACGGCCACTCTGGACTGTAACCTGGGGACTGTTGATGATAGAGACGGTCACTCTGGACTGTAACCTGGGGACTGTTGACAATAGAGACGGCCACTATGGACTGTAACCTGGGGACTGTTGATAATAGAGACGGCCACTCTGGACTGTAACCTGGGGACTGTTGATGATAGAGACGGACACTCTGGACTGTAACCTGGGGACTGTTGATAATAGAGACGGCCACTCTGGACTGTAACCTGGGGACTGTTGATGATAGAGACGGACACTCTGGACTGTAACCTGGGGACTGTTGATGATAGAGACGGACACTCTGGACTGTAACCTGGGGACTGTTGATAGTAGAGAAGGCCACTCTGGACTGTAACCTGGGGACTGTTGATAATAGAGATGACCACTCTGGACTGTAACCTGGGGACTGTTGATAATAGAGACGGCCACTCTGGACTGTAACCTGGGGTCTGTTGATAATAGAGACGGCCACTATGGACTGTAACCTGGGGACTGTTGATAATAGAGAAGGCCACTCTGGACTGTAACCTGGGGTCTGTTGATAATAGAGACGGCCACTATGGACTGTAACCTGGGGACTGTTGATAATAGAGACGGCCACTCTGGACTGTAACCTGGGGACTGTTGATAATAGAGATGACCACTCTGGACTGTAACCTGGGGACTGTTGATAAAAGAGACGGCCACTCTGGACTGTAACCTGGGGACTGTTGATAATAGAGATGACCACTCTGGACTGTAACCTGGGGACTGTTGATAAAAGAGACGGCCACTCTGGACTGTAACCTGGGGACTGTTGATAATAGAGATGGCCACTATGGACTGTAACCTGGGGACTGTTGATAATAGAGACGGACACTCTGGACTGTAACCTGGGGACTGTTGATAATAGAGATGACCACTCTGGACTGTAACCTGGGGACTGTTGATAAAAGAGACGGCCACTCTGGACTGTAACCTGGGGACTGTTGATAATAGAGACGGTCACTATGGACTGTAACCTGGGGACTGTTGATAAAAGAGACGGCCACTCTGGACTGTAACCTGGGGACTGTTGATAATAGAGACGGACACTCTGGACCGTAACCTGGGGACTGTTGATAATAGAGATGACCACTATGGACTGTAACCTGGGGACTGTTGATGATATTGCTGGTTGGTATAAAAAGGTTCCAGGAGGAGTCCCTCAGTACGTGTTAAGGTGGTACCACACTGGTTGGAGCTCTGTAGAATATGGTTCTGGTTTCTCCTCTCATAAATGTACATTTAATCATCAGTCTAAATCAGATTATTGTTTGATTATTAACAATGTGGAGTAGACAGACTCAGTGGTGTATTATTGTCAGACACATGATGGCAATGAGAACATATCACAGTGATATACACCATGAGAAAAACCTCCCCAAATACACTCACTTCTGCTTCATTCGTGGCAGTGGGGTGAACTCTAAGAAACATCAGTTGGTCAGTGATTATTATAACAATATATACATGACACAATGGGAGATCTGGAAATGGAAGAACCATCCATTCCTACATGTCAACAAGATTATAAGAAGACATTGTCTGAAAGGAAACTGATTTTGTCTGTCTTGTTATGATCATCATCATCATCACCATCAGGTCAAAACTGCATCATATGGATATTGCTGATGGATTCAGAAGGACCAGACACCAACAGCAGAATATGATGTTACACAAGAAAAGGAACTCTAGAAAAGCCTGAGATGTTTGTAGTAGTGAAGCTCTGTCTGAATGGGATGTTTCAGTTCCTGTCCTCTCAGTAGAGAGAGTGAAGCTCTGTCTGAATGGGATGTTTCAGTTCCTGTCCTCTCAGTAGAGAGAGTGAAGCTCTGTCTGAATGGGATGTTTCAGTTCCTGTCCTCTCAGTAGAGAGAGTGAAGCTCTGTCTGAATGGATGTTTCAGTTCCTGTCCTCTCAGTAGAGAGAGTGAAGCTCTGTCTGAATGGGATGTTTCAGTTCCTGTCCTCTCAGTAGAGAGAGTGAAGCTCTGTCTGAATGGATGTTTCAGTTCCTGTCCTCTCAGTAGAGAGGGTGAAGCTCTGTCTGAATGGGATGTTTCAGTTCCTGTCCTCTCAGTAGAGAGGGTGAAGCTCTGTCTGAATGGATGTTTCAGTTCCTGTCCTCTCAGTAGAGAGGGTGAAGCTCCGTCTGAATGGGATGTTTCAGTTCCTGTCCTCTCAGTAGAGAGGGTGAAGCTCTGTCTGAATGGATGTTTCAGTTCCTGTCCTCTCAGTAGAGAGGGTGAAGCTCTGTCTGAATGGGATGTTTCAGTTCCTGTCCTCTCAGTAGAGAGGGTGAAGCTCTGTCTGAATGGATGTTTCAGTTCCTGTCCTCTCAGTAGAGAGAGTGAAGCTCTGTCTGAATGGGATGTTTCAGTTCCTGTCCTCTCAGTAGAGAGAGTGAAGCTCTGTCTGAATGGGATGTTTCAGTTCCTGTCCTCTCAGTAGAGAGAGTGAAGCTCTGTCTGAATGGGATGTTTCAGTTCCTGTCCTCTCAGTAGAGAGAGTGAAGCTCTGTCTGAATGGGATGTTTCAGTTCCTGTCCTCTCAGTAGAGAGAGTGAAGCTCTGTCTGAATGGGATGTTTCAGTTCCTGTCCTCTCAGTAGAGAGAGTGAAGCTCTGTCTAAATGGGATGTTTCAGTTCCTGTCCTCTCAGTAGAGAGAGTGAAGCTCTGTCTGAATGGGATGTTTCAGTTCCTGTCCTCTCAGTAGAGAGAGTGAAGCTTTGTCTGAATGGGATGT
>NC_092086.1:19716338-19773310 GCF_045679555.1 Salvelinus alpinus
GAACACCTATTTAGGTGAGGTGCTGGCTAGTGGAGTGGAACACCTATTTAGGCGAGGTGCTGGCTAGCAGAGTGAAACACCTATTTAGGTGAGGTGCTGGCTAGCAGAGTGGAACACCTATTAAGGCGAGGTGCTGGCTAGCAGAGTGGAACACCTATTTAGGTGAGGTGCTGGCTAGCAGAGTAGAACACCTATTTAGGCGAGGTGCTGGCTAGCAGAGTGGAACACCTATTTAGGCGAGGTGCTGGCTAGCAGAGTGGAACACCTATTTAGGCGAGGTGCTGGCTAGCAGAGTGGAACACCTATTTAGGCGAGGTGCTGGCTAGCAGAGTAGAACACCTATTTAGGTGAGGTGCTGGCTAGCAGAGTGGAACACCTATTTAGGCGAGGTGCTGGCTAGCAGAGTAGAACACCTATTTAGGTGAGGTGCTGGCTAGCAGAGTAGAACACCTATTTAGGTGAGGTGCTGGCTAGCAGAGTGGAACACCTATTTAGGCGAGGTGCTGGCTAGCAGAGTAGAACACCTATTTAGGTGAGGTGCTGGCTAGCAGAGTAGAACACCTATTTAGGTGAGGTGCTGGCTAGCAGAGTGGAACACCTACTTAGGTGAGGTGCTGGCTAGCAGAGTGGAACACCTACTTAGGTGAGGTGCTGGCTAGCAGAGTGGAACACCTATTTAGGCGAGGTGCTGGCTAGCAGAGTGGAACACCTATTTAGGCGAGGTGCTGGCTAGCAGAGTGGAACACCTATTTAGGTGAGGTGTTGGCTAGCAGAGTAGAACACCTATTTAGGTGAGGTGCTGGCTAGCAGAGTAGAACACCTATTTAGGCGAGGTGTTGGCTAGCAGAGTAGAACACCTATTTAGGTGAGGTGTTGGCTAGCAGAGTAGAACACCTATTTAGGTGAGGTGTTGGCTAGCAGAGTAGAACACCTATTTAGGTGAGGTGCTGGCTAGCAGAGTAGAACACCTATTTAGGTGAGGTGCTGGCTAGCAGAGTAGAACACCTATTTAGGTGAGGTGTTGGCTAGCAGAGTAGAACACCTATTTAGGTGAGGTGCTGGCTAGCAGAGTAGAACACCTATTTAGGTGAGGTGCTGGCTAGCAGAGTAGAACACCTATTTAGGCGAGGTGCTGGCTAGCAGAGTAGAACACCTATTTAGGCGAGGTGTTGGCTAGCAGAGTAGAACACCTATTTAGGCGAGGTGTTGGCTAGCAGAGTAGAACACCTATTAAGGCGAGGTGCTGGCTAGCAGAGTGGAACACCTATTTAGGTGAGGTGCTGGCTAGCAGAGTATAACACCTATTTAGGCGAGGTGCTGGCTAGCAGAGTAGAACACTTATTTAGGCGAGGTGCTGGTTAGCAGAGTGGAACACCTATTAAGGCGAGGTGCTGGCTAGCAGAGTGGAACACCGATTTAGGCGAGATGCTGGCTAGCGGAGTGGAACACCTATTTAGGCGAGGTGCTGGCTAGCGGAGTGGAACACCTATTTAGGTGAGGTGCTGGCTAGCGGAGTGGAACACCTATTTAGGCGAGGTGCTGGCTAGCGGAGTGGAACACCTATTTAGGTGAGGTGCTGGCTAGCAGAGTAGAACACCTATTTAGGTGAGGTGCTGGCTAGCAGAGTGGAACACCTATTTAGGCAAGGTGCTGGCTAGCAGAGTAGAACACCTATTTAGGCGAGGTGTTGGCTAGCAGAGTAGAACACCTATTTAGACGAGGTGCTGGCTAGCAGAGTGGAACACTTAAAACAATAAAGGAGAGCCACTCACTCTAGGAGCTCAGATGCAAAAACATGTTTTATGTCCTACGTTTCGACAGACAAGCTGTCTTCATCAGGGTATAATGACAAACACTGCGGGGTGACTCATTTATATAGTGTCAAAAGACATACAGGTATCTGTAATCATGGCCGGGTGTGGCCTGATATCATTGGTTAATTCTCATATATTAAAATAGCATACATGGATAGAGTACGATCATAGATACAATTTGGCTACATAAGCATACAAACATTTACAATAGCAAAATCACAATAATCACAAGAATGGCTTCAGATCAAAGTCTACGTTGAGACCGAAGGGAGCAAGGGTCTATAAATGCAGACAGCCTCTCGTTTTAACAATAAATTGTCGAGGTCACCGCCTCTCCTAGCGAGGGTGACATGTTCGATGCCGATATAACGTAGGGACGAAATCGAGTGTTTTGCTTCCAAAAAGTGGGCTGTAAGTCGAGTTTTTGCACCTTATTTTGCTACGATGCTCCGAGATTTGTACTTTTAATTTGCGCTTTGTTTTACCCACATAATTTTTTTACCACAAGGACAAGTTATAAGATAAATAACTGCCTTAGTGGAGCACGTGATAACACCTTTGAATGGGATCTGTTTCCCTGTTTGGGGGTGTTTGAAGGAACGACATTTATAAGTACCATTGTATTGAGCACAGCCATTACACTTGTAGTTTCCATCCAGTAGGGGGCGCAAATAGACGTTGTTCAGGAATATCTTGGGGTGGTAAATCAGAGTTTACCAATTCATCTCTGAGAGTTTTGCCCAGCGAGAATATGACCAAGGGAAGGTCCGAAAACACATTACCGATACTGTCATCGGATCTTAGAATGTGCCAATGTTTGTGAACGATTCCCTTCATTTGTTCAGAGCACTTTGAATAGCAGGTAGTTAGAACGCAAGAATGCTTCTTTTTCTGAGACTGTCCATGAAAAAGGTCCTGTATCGTTTTGTTTTGAAATTTCTCAATGGCAGTATTAATCTGACCATTTTTGTACCTCCTCTCCTTGAATTTTCTTTGCGTCTCAGCCATATTTCTGTCGAACTCTGATAGTTTTTTGCAAATTCTTTTGATTCAACAGAATTGGCTGTAGGGCAAACCATTTTTCAAGGGAAGTGGGGGACAACTATCAGCCCTCATCAAACTGTTATGATAAGTAGGTTTCCTGTAAAGATCAGTGTATAGAACATTATCATCACTCAAGATCAGAAGATCAAGAAAACTGATTTGACGTGTATGTCACACCCTGACCTTAGAGAGCCTTTTTATGTCTCTATTTGGTCTGGTCAGGGTGTGATTTGGGTGGGCATTCTATGTTATGTATTTCTTTGTGTTTGGCCGAGTATGGTTCCCAATCAGAGGCAGCTGTCTATCGTTGTTTCTGATTGGGAATCATACTTAGGTAGTCTTTTTTCCCACCTATGTTGTGGGATCTTGTCCTTGTTTTGTTGCTGTTGAGCCCTATAAGGCTGTACGTTTCGTTGGTTTTCTCGTTCTTGTTTTGCGGGTTATCATTAAAGAATATGATTAACCTACCCCACGCTACATCTTGGTCTAATTCCACCACCGACGATCGTTACAGTGTATCAGATTGCATAGTAAATCTCAAATGCTCAGAACAGGAATTTTAAGAAAAAGCATGGAACGCCTGGAGCTGTTTTGCATCACCCCTCCATAGAACAAAACTATCATCAATATACCGTTTCCAAATAATGATGTTAGGCAAGAAAACATTTTTGAGAGGATTGAAAATAGACTGTTTCTCCATGTAACCCACATACGCATTAGCATAGTTAGAAGCCATGGGGGATCCCATAGCAGTACCCTTCGTCTGAATAAAGAAGTAATTTAGATTTTTTTAAATTTGAATTTTATTTCAACTTTATTTAACCAGGTAGGCCAGTTGAGAACAAGTTCTCATTCACAACTGCAACCTGGCCAAAATAAAGCAAAGCAGTGCGACACAAACAACAACACAGAGGTACACATGGAATAAACAAATGTACAGTCAATAACACAATAGAAAAAATCTATATACAGTGTGTGCAAATGAGGTAAGATTAGGGAGTTAAGGCAATAAATAGGTCGTAGTGGCGAAGTAATTACAATTTAGCAATTAAACACTGGAGTGATAGATGTGCAGAAGATGAATGTGCAAGTAGAGATACTGGGGTGCAAAGGAGCAAAAACATAAATAATAATAACAATATGGGGATGAGGTAGTTGGATGGGCTATTTACAGATAGGCTATGTACAGGTGCAATGATCTGTGAGCTGCTCTGACAGCTGATGCTTAAAGTTTGCGAGGGAGATATGAGTCTCCAGCTTCAGTGATTTTTGCAGTTTGTTCCAGTCATTGGCAGCAGATAACTGGAAGGAAAGGTGGCCAAAAGAGGAATTGGTGGGGGCCTTATTAGCTCACTGGTCACCATAGCAGCACCCACCCGTAGCACGCGCTCCAGCAGGTATATTTCACTGGTCATCCCCAAAGCCAATTCCTCCTTTGGCCGACTTTCCTTACCTAGCAAAGACTTATAGATGACCTGGAGCCAGTTGGTTTGGCGACGAATATGAAGCCAGGGCCAGCCAACGAGAGCATATCGGTCGCAGTGGTGGGTAGTATATGGGGCGTTGGTGACAAAATGGATGGCACTGTGATAGACTGCATCCAATTTGCTGAGTAGAGTGTTGGAGGCTATTTTGTAAATTACATCACCGAAGTCAAGGATTGGTAGGATAGTCAGTTTTACGAGGGCATGTTTGGCAGCATGAGTGAAGGATGCTTTGTTGCGAAATAGGAAGCCGATTCTAGATTTAATTTTGGATTGGAGATGCTTGATGTGAGTCTGGAAGGACACCTGGTTAGACTGTAAACCCAGCCTTTACTGACACACAACATGAAGTAGTTGTGTGTGAGTTCTGTTTCAGCCAATGTTATAATGCATGCACTGGAAGGTAGTTCATTGGGGTCACGTTACAGAAGAAAATGTTCCATAGGTTCAATACCGACCTCGTGTGGAATATTTGTGTATAATGACTCAAAATCCAAAGTAACTAACAAAGTATTCTCAGGGAGAGGCTCAAGAGATTCAATGATAGAGATCATACTGCTGGTGTCCTTTACAACGGAGGGGAGCTGTTCTGCGATTGGTCTAATAAAAGAGTAAACAAAAGTAGATAAAGGGGCTGTTACTGCATCAATGCCCGCTACAATAGGGCGCCCTGGAGGTTTTGTAACATTCTTGTGTAATTTCGGGAAAGTATAGAAAGTGGCAATTTTAGGGTGTTGAATAGCCAAAAAGGTTTTGGGTTATCTGACCAGAACTTAAATACCCATCTAGGACAGTAAAGATAGTCTTCTGAAATTGGGCAGTGGGGTCACTTCTGAGGTGTTGTCAAACAGTTGTCTATGACACTCATTTACATAAACTGTCCTATCCATGAGTACAACTGACCCACCCTTATCAGCAGGGCGGGTAAGGACTGACATATCGGATTGTAAATTAAGCAAAGCTTGTTTTTCATCCTTAGGTAAATTATGGAAAGATATGTATTCCTATTTGTTCTTAAGGAGATGAACAACATATTTTTCAACAAGTCTGCAATATGTGACATCAGCTGATGTAAGAAGGGCTTTGTAAATACATTTGATTTGATTTGATAAACCCCAATCCAGTGCAACAAGTAAGAAAATGTAAGAAAAAAAGTACTATTTGGACCCAGGTCTGTGGTGAAGAACGGATCAGTATAGTACAGCAAAACTTGGTACCTACACACAGGGGAGCAGGGTGGCTGAGGGTGGTAGCACAGTGTTGGGCAGTGAGAGAGTGCTTTGGCTCAGTACACAGATCTGGGACTCCCTTCAGACGAGTCCCTTGGACATTATCCCAGATATACTGAGTTACCTGCAACAACACGGGAAGATACTATTAGCATAGGAACCAAAAGCAAGTGTGACAGCACATCTCTAGAATAGAATGTGTTACTTAATGAATTGGTTTAAAAATATTTAGAGATGATTTGGGCATGAAATGCAATACATGCTAAATGGGGGTGATTGACTTACAGTAACATTGGAAATGATTGGCACCCTTGATAAAGATGGCCCAAAAAATGGTGTAAAATATGACAAATACTGAGCTACTGTATATTGTATGTTCCAAAAAATAGGAAAGTATATTATTTCATACTAATGCAATTACTCTGTTGTTTAACAAGTTAATAAAAAAAAGATTATTGACACCCTTGTTTTCAACACTTTGTGCACCCTCTCCTTGCAAGGATAATGGCACTTAGCCTTTTTCTACAATGTTTTATGAGATTGTAAGAAAACGTTGGGATGGATCTCAGACCATTCCTCTATAAAGAAACTCCACATCCTTGATATGCTTCGGTCTGCGCTTATGGACGGCCCTCCTCAATTCAAACCACAGGTTTTCAATAGGGTTCAAGTCCCAACACTGTGATGGTCAATGTGGTCAATATATATCCGTATACATGGATGAATGCTTCTCCCTCTCTGTCACAGATGCCATGGTTGCCCTTAGTTTGAAGATGTAATCCGGAGACAGGTGTATTATACAACAGCCTTCTGTGTGTTCTCTTTTCGACTCCCTAACGCAAGAATTGTCTCCATCTCCTTAACTATCATACTCTAATTCCTCTGATTTCCTCTGATTTCAAAACTCGGTTCTCCAGAAAGTGGAGAGCAACACTTTTGCAGTTGTACTACGTGATATCTTTCAAAAAAGCCACGTTAGAAAGCATTACCTACACATTCTGAGCAGCTCATGTTATAGACAGAATTATGCTACATGGCAGACTCCATCTGAACTCATCTCTCGTCATGTCCACCCCAACCATTTTCTCAGCCAATCATGGCTAGCGGGAAGGTTCCTGCCTTTTTCCGTGGCGAAACCAAATAGGACCGTAATTTAACAAATGTATTCGTATTTAAAGATAGTGTACACGTTTGTTATTAAGGTACATGAAAGTTCACATGTTCCATAAGGTAATTCTGCCATAAATGTACTACAAATTAGTTGAGTTCATGATGTAGTTGACCTTAACAAGACCCCAGGAGAAGCTTCAAACAAGCTTCTAAGGCTATTCATACAGACACTGAACTTCCCTCCCTTAGCATACAGAGAAACAAAGATTCAATTCGACACTATAAAAAGAAAAAAAAGAACTTTGGCAAAAATCACTTAAAAAAATAATCATCCCATTTCAACTTTGTCAATTTCAGATTATGCCAATAGCAACAACAGCAACAACAACTAAAATGCAGAGGTAAGTAAGTGTTGAGTGTCCTTACAACCGGTCACAGCCAGTCCAGCACTGTCTGTAGGTCCCAGAGTGGCCTTTGCCCATCTTGTGGACCGTGCACCATAGCCAAACAGAGCTACAGTAGGCCTTTATTTGCAACACAGGCCTGCCATCATTCACTTTGAACTGGACTGTGTGTTTACAGGTAGTTGCAACAGCACGACTTTAGATCATTAGAATGCATTCGCCAAAAGCCAACTGAATGGATTTCAGCAAATATGTCAATACCACTTGGGAGTCCTTTTACATTTGGGAACTTTACAGTCCTATTGAAGATTAGCTCAAATCTAACGAAGGAACATTAGATGAACCCTCTCAAACTTTCAGTTAGTTGGCCGTCAAAATTGCACTGATAAATGATAGGGAATTGTAGCCTACTCGCTCTTCTGTAGTTTGCCTGCCAACAATGCATGCTTGCACAACCAAGCACACAAAGCAAACTTGCTGAAGTTGGCTAGCTTGCTAGCTAGCTACACTACATGACTACAAGTATGTGGACACCTACTCGTCGAACATCTCATTCCAAAATCATGGATATTAATATGGAGTTGGTCCCCCCTTTGCCTGGCTCATACTTGCTGCTATAACAGCCTCCACTCTTCTGGGAAGGCTTTCCACTAGATGTTGGAACATTGCTGTGGGATATTGCTTCCATTCAGCCACAAGAGCATTAGTAAGATCGGGCACGGATGTTGAGCGATTAGGCTTGGCTAGCAGTTGTCGTTCCAATTCATCCCAAAGGTGTTTGATTTGGGTTGATGTAAGGGTTCTGTGCAGACCAGTCAAGTTCTTCCACATCGATTTCAACAAACCATTTCTAAACGGACCTCGCTTTGTGCACGGGGGCATTGTCATGCTGGAACAGGAAAGGTCCTTCCCCAAACTGTTGCAACAAAGTTGGAAGCACAGAATCGTCTAGAATGTCATTGTATGCTGTAGCATTAATTTCACTAACGGGCCTAGCCCGAACCATGAAAAACAGCCCCAGAACATTATTCCTCTTCCACCAAACTTTACAGTTGGCACTATATATTGGAGCAGGTAGCGTTCTCCTGGCATCCGCAAAACCCAGATTTGTCCGCCAGATAGTGAAGCGCGATTCATCACTCCAGAGAACGTGTTTCCACTGCTCCAGTGTCCAAAGGCAGAGAGCTTTAAACCACTCCAGCTAACGCTTGGCATTGCGCATGGTGATCTTAGGCTTGTATGTGGCTGCTCAGCCATGGAAACCCATGGGGAAATTGCAGTTGGCTCAGAACAAGGCAGCACGGCTTGCCCTTAAAAGTACACAGAGAGCTAACATTATTGACATGCATGTCAATCTCTCATGGCTAAAAGTGGAAGAGAGATTGACTTCCTCAGTATTTGTTTTTGTAAGAAGTGTTGTCAATCTGAAGGTACAGAGGTGTCTGTTTAAAATACTAGCACACAGCTCCGACACCCATGCATGCCCCACAAGACATGCCACCAGAGGTCTCTTCACAGTCCCCAAGTCCAGAACAGACTATGGGAGGCGCACAGTACTACATAGAGCATAACTACATGGAACTCTATTCCACATCAGGTAACTGATGCAAGCAGTAGAATCAGATTTAAAAAGAAGGTAAAAATACACCTTATGGAACAGCGGGCACCGTGAAGTAACAAAAACATAGGCACAGACATGTATACACACATGATACCATGCACACTATACACACATGTACACATGGATTTTTCATTGTAGATATGTGGTAGTGGAGTAGGGGCCTGAGGGCACACAGTGTGTTGTGAAATCTGTGAATGTATTGTAATGCTTTTAAAATGGTATAAACTGCCTTAATTTTTCCGGACCCCAGGAAGAGTAGCTGCTGCCTTGGCGGAACTAAATGGGGATCCATAATAAATACGAATACAAATACCTCACCCCAGCAAGGCTGCTCCATTACCAGAATGTGCTGTTAACCATGTCTCATGTCACACTGAAGCGCCGTCCTTAGCCCCGCCACTCTTTACCAACTGACGATGATGGTGAGCCCCATGATTGTGCTGTCCTAGTTGCCCAGGTCTGTAAGCCTCACCCGGATTTATCTGACGTGCCTTTAATGAATGCTGATTTGGAACTATTTGTTGATAGTTCCGCTCAAAAACCACCTTAAGGCAAACCATTAATGGATAATGCAGTAACTTCGGCTGCCACTACATTGGAAAGTGCTAAACTACCACCCCATTGGTCAGCTCAGGCTGCAGAATTGTTTACTCTTACTAGAGCATTTATTTTGGCTTCGATACACTCTGGGAGCAATGTGGGTTCCTCACCTCATCTGGTAAATTGGTTGAAAACTTGGAGGCTATTTTGTTGCACTTCCCATCTAAATGTTAAAAACATGTTTCTCTACGGGATGTTTCTGATCTGCAAGGGCCTGGGGAAGTGAGAATGGAGAAATAAGTGTTCTTGGCACATGACCAAGACCATGTGTAAAAGGGGGGAGTTGTGGTTTGTGCTAAGTGTGATTTGTATGACTAACAATGTAGGCAGAGGAAGGCTGAGACCAGATTGCCATAGGTAACAGTAATGCCTCTGGCTCTGATGTACATGCATGGACGTGCGCATCGTACCCCTGGTTTAGCACCTCATGAAATACTCACAGGAAGAGCCATGAGAATCCTAAACCCCCCGTTCCCACAGAACAGGTTGACACTGATGGGTTGAGAGGATCAAATGATAAACTACTGAGCTACACTTAACAATGTTCTGAAGTCTATTTTCCCCAGCATTGCCTGAACCAAAGGGAGGACAGCTCCACACATTTCAGCCAGTAGATTGAGTGGTCATCAAGGACCTCCGCAGAAAGACTTGGCACCAACAGCTCTGGACTGGTACATTGCAGGTGCTCCTGATGGTTGCAGAGCGGTCGACGTGAGTTCATGCCAGCAACTGCAGGAAGGTGCACCACAACCCAGACGAAGATGTACCAGCCAATAAATCGTCATAGGCAACCCCAGTGGCCATAGGAGGACCAGGAATGGACTCTACTCATTCATGTTTGTGCATTTGTGGTCAGTCTTCTCATTGTAGCTGTTGTATGGGCCCTGGGAGTTGTGGCCACATTGCAACTGAAGTATACAACACCAGCATCATCCCACGGCGGGACTTAAATAACAGCCGCTCCAGCACAAGCCAACGGCACGCTCAGGACGGGAGTTCAGTAAATAATAGCTGCCCCATTGTTTAAGAAGACGGCAGTAGAATGGCCTTACTGAAGAGCTCAGTGATTTTCAACGTGTCACCATCATAGGATGCCAACTTTCCAACAAGTCAGTTTGTCAAATGTCTGCCCTGCTAGAGCTTGCCCCGGTCAACTGGAAGTGCTGTTATTGTGAAGTGGAACGTCTAGGAGCAACAGCGGCTCAGCCGCGAAGTGGTAGGCCACGCAAGCTCACAGAACGGGACCGCCGAGTGCTGAAGCGCGTAGCACGTAAAAAAAGCATTCTCAGTTGGAACACTCACAACTGAGTTTCAAACCTCTGGAAGCAACGTCAGCAGAAGAACTGTTAGTCGGGAGCTTCATGAAATGGGTTTCCATGGCCGAGAAGCCGCACACAAGACTATAATCACTGCAATGCCAAGTGTCGGCTGGAGTAGTATAAAGCTCGCCGCCATTGGACTCTGGAGCAGTGGAAACGTGTTCTCTGGAGTGATTAATCACGCTTCACCATCTGGCAGTCTGACGGACGAATCTGGGTTTGGCAGATGCCAGGACAACGCTACCAGCCCCAATGCACCGTGCCAACTGTAAAGTTTGGTGGAGGAGGAATAATGGTCTTGGGCTATTTTTCATGGTTCGGGCTAGGCCCCTTAGCTCCAATGAAGGGAAATCTTAATGCTACAGCATACAATAATATTCTAGATGATTTGGGGAAGGCCCTTTCCTGTTTCAGCATGATAATGCCTCTGTGCATAAAGCAAGGTAAATACAGAAATGGTTTGTCGAGATTGATGTGGAGGAACTTGACTGGCCTTCAAACCTCAACTCACCCTAACCCCATTGAACACATTTGGGATCAATTGGAACACTGACTGCGAGCAGGCCTAATTGCCCAACATCAGTAATGTTTGTGGCTGAATGGAAGCAAGTCTCCGCAGCAATGTTCCAACATCTAACAGCAAAGGGGGGACCAACTTCATGTCAATGCCCATGTTTTTGGAATGAGATGTTTGATGAGCATGTGTCCACATACTTTTGTAGTGTATTTTGTCTTGCCCATTCACACTCTGAATGGCACACATACACAATCCATGTCTCAATTGTCTTAAGGCTCCAAAATATTTTTTTCTCCTCCCCTTCATCTAAACGGATTGAAGTGGATTTAAAAAGTGACATCAATAAGGGATCATAGCATTCACCTGGATTCACCTGGTCAGTCTATGTCATGGAAAGAGCAGGTATTCACAATGTGTTGTACACTCAGTGATGCTGTTATAATACCCAAACATTTGTATTAAAAAAATATTTGTTAAACCAGGATGTGATGTAAACTGAGTGTACAAAACATTAAGAACACCTTCCTAATATTGAGTTGCACTCCCCTTTGCCCTCAGAACAGCCTCTATTTGTCATGGCATGGATAAGGTGTCAAACGTGTTCCACAGGCATGCTGACCCTTGTTGACTCCAATGATTCCCATAGCTGTGTCATGTTGACTGGATGTCCTTTGGGTGTGGACCATTCTTGATACACACAGGAAACTGTTGAGTGTGAAAAACCCAGCAGCATTGCAGTTCTTGGCACAAACCGATGCGCCTGGTAGACTACCATACCCTGTTCAAATGACTTAAATATGTTGTCTTGCTCATTCACCCACTGAAT
Organism: Salvelinus alpinus; assembly: GCF_045679555.1. Classification (NCBI taxonomy): domain Eukaryota; kingdom Metazoa; phylum Chordata; class Actinopteri; order Salmoniformes; family Salmonidae; genus Salvelinus; species Salvelinus alpinus. Next base: position 19,728,307 of record NC_092086.1, read on the forward strand.
GGCACACACACAATCCATGTCTCAATTGTCTCAAGGCTTAAAAATCCTTCTTTAACCCGTGTCTTCTCCTTCATCTATACTGATTGAAGTCGATTTAGAAAGTGATATCAATAAGGGATCAAAGCTTTCACCTGGTCAGTCTGTCATGGAAATAGGTGTTGATAATGTTTTGCACACTGTATGACAGGATTGGATGTTTATTTTTTTAATGATTTTAGTCATTTAGCAGACACTCTTATCCAGAGCGACTTACAGGAGCAATTACGGCTAAGTGCCTTGCTTAAAAGCACATCGGCAGGTTTTTCACCAAGTCGGGTCGGGGATTCAAACCGCTCTTAACCGCTAGGCTACCTGCTACCCTATGCATGCAATGCCAATGTTGTTTGACTTGTTTGTGTATCAGCACATTGACCTAATCTCACTGCAACACTTCGTCCATGTTGCTTGACAGGCATTTTCAAAGAACCTTTAGTCAGGGTGAGCTTCGCGCCCTTTTCAAACTTCCTGGTAGTTTGCACAACGGTGGATAACAGTTACCTAAATAACTTATTTACTTGATACTCATACCTTATTGACCTTTAAAAACATTCCGTGGAACTCACAGGGAGGGTTGGGGCATGTCTTTCAAACTTCCAAAATATCATTTTTTATTTTACTTTGTATTAGAATATTGAAATGTACAAAAGTAAGGCTACAATTTATATGATGACATTAAAGTGATAGTTCAGCGTTGGACATATTTAGATATTTGTTTCCTTACCTTGAAAGCAGTCTACTGGAAAAGTCTCGGAGTGACTGCAATCCACACTCAGAGTGACTGCAAGACCCCGCCCCCCCACACACACAAACAGTTACCCTGCACCCCACCTCCCAATGAACATGTCTCATTGTTAAAGCGTAAATATGTATATTATTCATTTTTTATTACTGTTTCATTCACTTCTCACTTCCCCCTCCCCTAATAGCCCCCATACCCGACAGACTTCATTCACCCTGCCCTCAACACCCAACGGTCATTTATAACTGCTACTGTTGTAAATGTGTATATATTATTATTGTTATGTCTCATTCTCTTTTTATTTATTTTATTTTTACCTGCACTGTTGGAGCCCGGAGAACAAGATTTTCACTGTACCCTATAATTACATCTGTGTCCCTATACAAGTGACTAATAAGCTCATCCAATCTAAACCTTTCACAACAGTCTGACTATGAACATCTGTATGAAAACCAAATTTAAAAAAACATTAAAAAACAACTGATGATGCAATATGAAAAGAAATTGGTGGAGGAGATTAATCATCAATGTAAATTGAGAAACTTTTGTTTGATTAAGAGCGAATTCATGTGTGACAGAAAGGTTATGTACATCCTACAGCCGGAGATCACTATGTGCACAGGTAAGAACAGGGATATTGCGCCTGTGTGTGTAAACAGGCTGGTATTGTGGTGAAATAGTATAGGAGAGACTTTGTAACTACTGTGACCTCAAAGAGGTAGAGAATGAAATTCACTCAATACTCTATTGCCCTTTAAAACATGATATATGTGTCTTTCTATTCCAGAAAGCCCACCAGGTATACCCTGGCATTATGTGGCTGAGCGACGATGAAAATGTTATATAAACCTATAATTGAATTACATATTTAGTTATAGGCGTATATCAGGTCCATGTACGTATGGATTGTGCATAGGCTTATACAGCTTTCACATTTTAATTATTTCTTGGGGCCTGAATGTGTTTAAATCGTTTTTTTCAGTTTCATTCACCTGTATTTATACATCTGTATTTATTTATTTTTGTTTTTGCTCTTTAAAGGTAGTTGTTTTTGCCTAGACAACCTTGTAATCATGTTGATTCTTTGTATGCGGTGCACACTGCACAGCACACCAGAGGACTCTTTGTAAGAATCATTGTCATTTTCTTTTAAAGTGTCAATTGATCCTGTAACGGATGGGTCGCCAACTGACAATTTGACACTGAAATAAAACATGAAATCAATCATTCAGGTGTTTCACTGTTCATGTGTCTGATTGTTTAATTTAGGTAGTTGCAAGTGTTTGTGTGTTCTTGGCTTTTGAGTGGTTTCAAATAGGATCACACCACCAGCATGGTTATAGTTTGTGGGCTGGTATAGGGATGTGTGTGTAAGTTGTCTAGGTAGTTGTGTCAGCTGACTAAAGATGTCAGATGTTCTCTCTATAGATGAAGAAGAAGAAGAGGGGAAGGGGGGGGTGGCTGGAACTCAATATTAGGAAGATGATCTAAATGTTTTGTAGACACCAGAAACTGTTGAGCGTGAAAACCCAGCAGCGTTGCAGTTCTTGACACAAAAAGATGCGCCTGGCACCTACATGTACTATCATACCCCGTTCAAAGACACTTAATTATTTTGTTTTGCCCATTCACCTTCCGAATGGCACACATACACAATACATGTTTAAATTGTCTCAAGGTTTAAAAAACCTTCTTTAAGCATCTACATTGTTTGAAGTGGGTTTAACAAGTGACATTAATAAGGGATTATAGCTTTCACCTGGATTCACCAGGTGTTCTTAATGTTTTGTACACTCTGTGTATGTTTGGCAGAAGGATTAGGATATATTTCCCAATAGGATGTGGAATCAGTATCAACATGTTTTTTTGTACATTGTCCTTGTGGCTTGGTGGGCTACATGTATAAAAGGGTTCCTCTTTCTCAAGCTGAACAGAACCTACAGACTACCACCTGTGATTCCTTCTCTGACAGGAAAAGATTACCATGGAGAAGTTGGCCGTCCTTCTGCTTCTGAGTGCTGCCATTGCACTGGGCGACGCAAACCTGATCCAGCTCCTTGGTTTAGAACCCTTACTGAAGACTAAGGTGGAACAGACTCCTCCTGCCGAGGCTCACGTGGCAGCAGTGCAGGAGGGGATAAAGGAAAGTTCATGTCCCTCAGACTGGCACACATATGGATCACACTGTTTCAAGTTTGTCAGCATTCAGCAATCATTCGTAGATTCGGAGCAAAACTGTTTGGCACTTGGTGGAAACCTAGCATCCGTGCATAGCCTTTTAGAGTACCAGTTTATGCAAGCACTGACAAATGATACCAATGGCCACCTACATAGCACCTGGCTTGGAGGTTTTGATGCAATCAAGGAGGGCACATGGATGTGGTCAGATGGGTCCAGATTTGATTACACTAACTGGGACACCGATGAGCCCAATAACGCTGGAGAAGGAGAGGACTGTCTGCATATGAACGCTGCAAGTGCGAAGCTCTGGTATGACGTGCCCTGTGAGTGGAAGTTTGCATATCTCTGTTCCAGAAGAATGTAGGCTAGGAAATGCCACAGCTACTTCCCCTCCACCTCCAGGGGTGAACAGTCTGCACTTCAATAATCAAACCAAGATCTGCCACTCACTGCAGCTCACCAACATGACAAATAAAACCTGTATTCACAAAAAAAGCTAGCCACCTATCTAATAATTAGCTAACGAGCCACATCTAACAGTTAAAAATAATGACAGAGGAATTTACAAGAAACAGCAAACAGAAAACATGTAGTTATCGAAGGAACAGTCTTTGAAGCTCAATGCAGACTCATTATCTGCTGTTAGCTAGCTACTGTTTAGGTAGGCTAACATTTCAGGTTAACTAACATTAGCTAAGCTTGTGATGAAACTGTGTGTTGTTGCTAATTCTGCTTTTGAAATTAAAGATACATTACATACTCTGAATTGTTTTAGTTTTTTTTTTTTTGCTAATGCTTGACAAGTTGTCATGCCGCATTAATAAGTCAATGGTATATGTGTGATTTGTACCAACTGTACAATGAGTCTCACAAAGACACTTGGCTAATTAGCATTAAGAAATAATACTTAAAGCACACACAATCTATTTTTAAACTAGAATAAATATAATCTCTCAATAACATGAACCTGCATCACTAAAAATGATTGATACATGATAAAACCTTAACATACTGTTAATATTAATTGTTAACTCTTTACTAACATACCATTCGTTAATGAATGGTTTAGATGTGGGACATTAAGGTTATTTAACTATTAACTCAAATGAATTATCAGCTTTATAAACAATGTATTAATGCATTTTTTATGGCTTAGTAAAAATGCATACAATTAATAAATGCTTAGTAGATACATTCACAAAATGATTTTTTTAGGTTAACTAATGCATTGACTAATGTTAATGTAACCTTATTGTAAAGTGTTACCTTTCCCTGTCTTTCATATCTGAGGCTAAATCCATGAGGCTGATTAATGTGATAGGGAACATGTCCAGACAGAGAGCGAGAGAGAGGGAGGGAGCGAGAGAGAGAAAGAGATAGGGAGTGAGAGAGAGGGAGTGAGAGAGAGAGATAGAGGGGGTGAGAGAGAGAGGGAGAGAGAGAGAGGGAGTGAGTGAGACAGAAGGAGGGAGTGAGTGAGTGAGAGAGAGAGGGAGAGAAAGAGGGAGTGAGTGAGGCAGAAGGAGGGAGGGAGTGAGTGAGTGAGTGAGTGAGTGAGTGAGTGAGTGAGTGAGTGAGTGAGTGAGTGAGTGAGTGAGTGAGTGAGTGAGTGAGTGAGTGAGTGAGTGAGAGAGAGAGAGAGAGAGAGAGGGATAAAGTGCTATTCTATTTCTCCATTGAATGACGGACTGAAACAAAAACAGAAAAGAAAGAGAAGGCAGAGTGTCCCTCAGACAACAATGTTACAGTCAGTAAGAGGAGGGAGATATGAGGAGGAAGCTGCTTCTATTGGGCTGTTGTCGGAGGATATTAGTTTGTGACAGTAGGGTATATTGAAATTATACTTCACTTGATTAGCAAGTACATGTCACGCCCTGACCGTAGATTGCTTTGTATGTTTCTATTTTTAGTTTGGTCAGGGTGTGATGTGGGTGGGTATTCTATGTTGTCATTCTATGTTGTATGTCTAGGGTGTTATATTTCTATGTGTTTGGCCTAGTATGGTTCTCAATCAGAGACAGGTGTCGATCGTTGTCTCTGATTGAGAATCATACTTAGGTAGCCTGTTTTCCCACTGTGTTTGTGGGTGGATGTTTAGTGTTTTTGTTTCACCTTTCAGGACTGTTCGTTTGTCGTGTTTGTTGTTTTGTCTAGTGTTGCGTATTTCATTAAATAATATGAACACTTACCACGCTGCACCTTGGTCCTCCTCTCCTTTCCCAGATGACAAGCGTTACAGTACAATGCTTAAGGCGATATTAGCGTATAGGCTCACTGTCAACAAAGTTGAAGAAAGTGCAGTGTCAGTGACACAAATTACGATCAAATGAAAACATCTGTTTTCTCCATTCCATTATAAGTATAATTTGAAGATAAATACACAACGCAGAGCATGAGAGGACTAAAAACTAGAGTACTAATAGTCAATAGCAAATTGTAAATAGGAGGTGAATTTCAGTTCAACATCTGTTAGAATCTGTGGAATGTCACTCCTGAACTCAGATCGACGTGTGCCAGGTTTTCATTGGTCTGTACATTGAGTCGGGAGCAGAATACTGGTTATTTGGCCATTGGCCCAGTCGTTCTGCAAGGACATCTGATTGGTCAACCCCAGGATGGAGTGGGGGTTATAAATGGCATCCGGTTCCTTTGTTCAGTGGGGAAAAGCTGAGGACAGGGGAGACTGAACATCTGACTCCCAGCATAACATCTTGATTTGTCCTCTCTGAATAAACCTATTTTTCTCCCCCTAATTTGCTTTGGAGTTAGTGTTATTGAAGAATAACATCAATTGCCAACACCGTCATGAGTGTAGCAATTATTACAAAATGTTAAAAACAAATGATTTAAATGACTCTTTATACACATTTCCATTAGAACCATCAGAACTCAAAACTATGAAGCGGTCGGATATAAGCTTACCTCATGCTTCAGATCGATAGTGAAGTCAATCTTGACAGGGTCCTCTCTCACTTTGTTTGTGAGCCTGGAATATCAAATCACTGTCTATTAGAGTTTGTAGTTAGAACTGAATAGAAGTGTTATTACTTTCCCTAGACCACTTGGAATTTTGATGACAGAATGAAATAGACAGTTTAACCTCTACGGGATCGGTGTCGCTATACCGGGACGGTTGAGCTAATGTGCGCTAATATGAAAGCTTACATTCTTGTTCATCTAACAGCAATGTCCAATTTACAGTAGCTATTACAGTGAAAAAATACCATTGTTTGAGGAGAGTGCACAACAACAAAAACTTTTATCACAGCAACTGGTTTGATACATTCACCTCTGAAGGTAAATAATGTACTTACATTCAGTAATCTGGCTCTGATTTGTCATCCTGAGGGTCCCAGAGATAAAATGTAGCCTAGTTTTGTTTGATAAAGTCCATTTTTATATTTAAATGTAGGAACTGGGTTCTACAGTTTGAACCCTTGTATTCTCTGGCTCACAAGAGGGAGGTGAGGCTCTCCTCCGCCTACACCAGGGGTCCAGGACAGCATCGGAGTACGCTCTGGATTTCCGGACAGTGGCAGCGCACCCTGGCTGGAGCGACCAGGCCCTGTTGACGGCTTTCCGCAGGATGGCTGTCCTGCCCTAGTGGACTCAGGTGCTGCAGGCAATTTCCTAGGCCGGTCAGTGGCCTTATCATTACGCGTTCCTCTAGTCCCTTTACAACCCCCTATCCCAGTCTCTGCCCTAGACAACCGTCCCCTAGGAACAGGACTGGTGCGCTAGACCACGATTCCCATTTCCCTCACAGTTACTCACAACCACCATGAATGGATCACTTTCCTCATCTTAAACTCTCCTGCACAGTCAGGACCAGGACTTTTAGAAGACTCGTGCCACGTGCCTGCCCCCTCATCGCCCATGGGAAACCGTGGATTGATGGCAGCATTCGCGCAAAACTAAAAGCGCAAACCACTACTTTTAATAATGGCAAGGCAACAGGAAACATGACCGAACACAAAAATCTGGTTGAAAATCTGCCACCAAATCCAAACAGGAAGTGGAACTTCTCAGGTTTTTGCCTGCCATATGAGTTCTGTTATACTCAGACATAATTCAAACCGTTTTAGAAACTTCAGAGTGTTTTCTATCCAATACTAATAATATGCAAATATTAGCAACTATGACTGAGGAGCAGGCCGTTCTTAGGGTTTGCCAACTACTACCGGAGGTTTATCTGGGCCTTTGGTCAGGTAGCGGCCCCCATTACCTCCTTGCTGAAGGAAGGACCGGTGCGACTGCAGTGGTCAGCTGGGGCGGACAGGGCTTTTAGTCACCTGAAGGCTCTGTTTGCCTCGGCTGCTGGCTCATCCTGATCCCTCCTTGGCATTCATAGTAGAGGTGGACGCGTCCGAGGCTGGGATAGGAGCTGTGCTGTCTCAACGCTCGGGTACACCACTAAAGCTCTGCCCCTGTGCTTTCTTTTCGAAGAAGCTCAGCCCGGCGGAGCGAAACTATGATGTGGGGGACCGGGAGCTGTTGGCTGTTGTCGGGGCTCTGAAGGCGTGGAGACATTGGCTTGAGGGGGCTAGACACCCTTTCCTCATTTGGACTGACCACCGCAATCTGGAGTACATCCGGGCGGCGAGGAGACCAAACCCTCGACCAGGCGAGGTGGGCCATGTTTTTCACCCGCTTTGTTTTCACCCTATCATACAGACCAGGTTCCCAGAACGTGAAGGAAGACGTGCTGTCCCGGATGTATGACACAGAGGAGCAGTCCACGGATCTCACTCCCATAATTCCGGCTTCTTGCCTGGTGGCACCGGTGGTATGGGAGATGGACGCGGACATCGAGCGGGCGTCACGTACAGAGCCCACTCCCGCACAGTGTCCAGTTGGGCATCTGTACGTTCCGTCTGATGTCCGCGATCATTTGATCTGTTGGGCCCACACGTCACCCTCCTCTGGTCATCCGGACATCGGTCGGACAGTGCGCTGTCTCAGTGGGAAGTACTGGTGGCCCATGTTAGCCAAGGACGTGAGGGTTTATGTTTCCTCCTGCTCGGTGTGCGCCCAGTGCAAGGCACCTAGACACCTGCCTAGAGGGAAATTACAACCCCTACCCGTTCCACAACGGCCGTGGTCACACCTATCGGTGGATTTCGTGACGGATCTTCCCCCGTCACGGGGTAACACCACAATCCTGGTCATTGTGGATCGGTTTTCAAAGTCCTACCATCTCCTTCAATTTGCCCGGTCTCCCTACGGCCCTACAGACTGCGGAGGACCTGTTCACCCACGTATTCTGGCACTACGGGGTGCCTGAGGATATAGTTTCTGATCGGGGTCACCAATTCACGTCTAAAGTCTGGAGGGCATTTATGGAATGCCTGGGGGTCTCGGTCAGCCTCACCTCAGGTTTTCACCCCGAGAGTAACGGGCAGGTGGAGAGAGTTAACCAGGATGTGGGTAGGTTTCTGGGGAGTGGGGTGGGGGTCGGGGGAGTGGGCGGTTCTCATTCCTTGGGCGGAGATGGCCCAAAACTCCCTCCGCCACTCCTGCACTAACCTATCACCTGTTCAGTTTGTGCTGGGTTATCAGCCGTTTCTGGCACCGTGGCATCAGAGCCAGATCGAGGTTCCTGCGGTGGATGAATGGTTTCGGCACTCGGAGGAAACATGGGACGCTGCCCATGTGTGTCTACAACGGGCCATCAGGCGGCAGAAGACGAGTGCCGACCGCCATCGCAGTGAGGCCCCGGTGTATGCACCGGGGGACCGGGTCTGGCTATCGACCCGAAACCTGCCCCTTCGCCTGCCCTGCCGGAAGTTGGGTCCGCGGTTTGTGGGGCCATTTAAAGTCCTGAGGAGACTGAACGAGGTTTGTTATAAGTTACAACTCCCACCTGATTACCGTATTAACCCCTCGTTCCATGTGTCTCTCCTCAGGCTGGTGGTGGCTGTTCCGCTCCAGCAGTCTGAGGTGCGGGAGGTTCCTCCGCCCCCTCTGGACATCGAGGGGGTCCCGGCGTATACGGTGCGAGCCATCATGGACTCAAGGCGTCGGGCGAGAGGCCTCCAGTACCTCGTGGAGTGGGAGGGGTACGGTCCGGAAGGGAGATGCTGGGTGCCGGTGGAGGACATCCTGGATTCGTCCTTAATGCAGGAATTTCACCGTCTCCATCCGGATCGCCCTGCGTCTCGTCCTCCGGATTGTCCCCGAGGCCGGTGTTCGGCGGTCGACATCACCGGCTTTCTAGGCACCACCGATCCATGTTTCATTTTAGTTTTGTTTTGTCTTCATTATACTCACCTGGTTTTCATTCCATAATCAGTGTTCCTTATTTAACCCTCTGGCTTCCCCTTTTGTTTTGTGCGTGATTGTTTTTGTCAAGTGGTTCCGTGTACGTGATCTGGATGTTTTATGTTCATCCTTGTTGTATTATTGTTGAATTTGAGTAAATATCGTGGCTTTACTCATACCTGTGTCCTGCGCCTGACTGCGCCTAATTCCATTCACCTAGAACATTGACACACATTTTGTTGTGTTAGATCATTAGCTAGATCACCAATGTAATATTTTACAGAGTTAGCATCTATTGATGCTTGTTACGTCCCAAAAAACAAATCTGTACTTCTCACAGAAACCCCTTCATGTTACAACCCCCCCCCCCCCCCCCCAATTGACACAACATTTGCTCATCTAAAAAAAGTAATGTCTCATCACAGTTGAAGTGACTCCCCCCCCCAAAAAATAATATTGAGGTAGGGTGGCGTTTTACCCAAAGTTACCGTACAGTTGACCCATTTTACATTTAGCCCCACTCTCCGCTATACACTCATGGGGAATTGCAGGGTGGTAACGTTTTTAACCAGGACTTTGCTAAAAGGTTTTTAGGAGTTGAGAAATAAATAAAGTAGGAATTGAAAGCTGGGATCACCCTCTTTTTAACATTGGCCATTAAAACTGCTGTTTTGTTGTGCATTGACTGCTTGTCAGAATGCATGTTTCCCTCCCTATGGCACTCGTAACTTGAATACGCCTTCAGAGGAATATTTATCTTGCATAGAACACACAACAACAAGCCGATTGTCACTCCCTGACCGTAGAGAGCCTTTTAATGTCTCTATTTGGTTTGGTCAGAGTGTGATTTGGGGTGGGCATTCTTTGTATTGTGTTTCTATGATTTTCTATTTCTATGTTTTGGCCAGGTATGGTTCTTAATCAGGGACAGCTGTCTATCGTTGTCTCTGATTGGGAACCATACTTAGGTAGCCTTTTTTCCCACCTGTCTTTGTGGGAAGTTAACTTTGTTTGATGGCACATTGCCTTAAGCCTCACGGTTTGTTTTGGTATTGTTTATTGTTTTGTTGGAAACATCTACTATTAAAAGTATGTACGCTTACCACGCTGCACCTTGTTCCTCTTCTTACGACAGCCGTGACAGAACTTCCCACCACCAAAGGACCAAGCAGCGTGGTAAGAAGGAGGACTGGACATGGGAGGACATTTTAAATGGCAAGGGATTCTGGACGTGGGAGGAGATCCTGGCCGGGAAGGATCGCTTGCCCTGGGAGAAGGTAGAAGCAGAGAGGAAGGCGAAGGCAGCAGCTAAAGCGGAGCGGCAACGTTATGAGGGAACATGGCTTGCAAGGAAGCCCGGGCTAGGGTGAGCATCCAGCCAGGACGGATTGTGCCAGCCCTGCTCTCCAGACCTCCAGGGCGTCTCCTCGGGACAGGATATCCTGCGCCGGCTCTGCGCACTGTGTCTCCAGTGCGTCTGCACAGCCCAGTGTGTCCTGTGCCTGCGCCCCGCACGTGCCGGGCCAAAGTCACCATCCAGCCAGGACGGGTTGTGCAGGCTCTTAGCTCGAGACCTCCAGTGCGCCTCCACGGCCCAGTGTATCCGGTGCCTCGGCCAAGGACAAGGCCTCCTGTATGTCTCCCCAGCCTGGTGAGTCCTGTGCCTCGGCCAAGAACTAATCCTCCTGTATGTCTCCCCAGCCTGGTGAGTCCTGTGCCTGCTCCCAGAGCCAGGCCTCCTGTGTGTCTCTCCACTTCAGTGATGATCCATGGCAAGAAACCTCCAATGATGATCCATGGCACGAAGCCTCCAGGGATGATCCATGGCACAAAGCCTCCAGTGATGATCCATGTCACGAAGCCTCCAGTGATGATCCATGGCAAGAAGCCTCCAGAGGTGAGACATGGCACGAAGCCTCCAACGAAGGCCTCCAGTCCGGAGCCTCCAGCGACGGCCTCCAGTCCGGGGCCCACAACGAGGGTCGCCAGTCCGGGGCCCGCAGCAACGAGGGTGCCCATTCCGGGGCCTGCAGCAACGAGGGTGCCCAGTCCGGGGCCCACAACGAGGGTGCCCAGTCCGGGGGCGGCGGCGAGGTCCCCCACACCAGAGGCGTCACCAAAGCGGGGTGAGCCAGAGGTGTAGCGGGTTCTGCGTCCCGCACCTGAGCCGCCACCGCGGATGGATGCCCACCCAGACCATCCCCTATAGGTTCAGGTTTTGCGGCCGGAGTCCGCACCTTTGGGGGTACTGTCACACATTGCCTTTAGCTTCACGGTTTGTTTTGGTATTGTTTATTGTTTTGTTGGCGACATCTACTATTAATAGTATGTACGCTCACCACGCTGCACCTTGTTCCTCTTCTTATGACAGCCGTGACACCGACTAGGTAAACAGATCAACTATTCTACTATGGGGTTGGCCGATTTTTGTATTCAGAACACAAAAAGTAAATGTGGACTGTTCGAGTATTTTCAAAGTGTGCCTCTACATAAATATTTTTGGGCAATGATTTTGCAGTGACGAAGCACCACAGTTAATGACTGCAGCTGAAACACTGTTACTTAGTAAACTGACCACTGAGTGTCTTATTGTAATCTTTACTGTTAAATGACTGCAGCTGAAACACTGTTACTTAGTAACCTGACCACTGAGTGTCTTATTGTAATCATTTACTGTTAATTCTTGTGAATAGGGGGGCGCTGTTTTCACTTTGGAAAAAATCGTGCCCAATTTAAACGGCCTCGTACTCTGTTCTAGATCATACAATATGCATATTATTATTACTATTGGATAGAAAACACTCTGAAGTTTCTAAAACTGTTTGAATTATATCTGTGAGTAAAACAGAACTCAATTGGCAGCAAACTTCCATACAGGAAGTGAAAAATCTGAAAACGAGGCTCTGTGTCAGGGCCTGCCTATTCAACTGGCTTTTATTTATGGATCTGTATGCACTTCATACGCCGTCCACTAGATGTCAACAGGCAGTAGAAGGTTGAATGGGGTGTCTAGCTTGATGTGAGGCCGAATAAGAGCTTTTGGAGTGGCAGGTCCGGTCTTTTGTCAGTTTTCGACGGCGCGTGAGGGAGCTCCACATTGTCTTCTGAAAAGTGTTCGGTATACACGGCGAATTGCTCCGGCTCTGATTTTATTTGATACATATGAGAAAATCATCATAAAGTAGGATTTTTCACCCGAGTTTGACCAGTTTATTCAACGTTTATTGGGAACTTTGGAATTTTTCGTTCCATGCGCTAAGAGTTGATGGGCATGTTCGCGCCACAATGCTAGCCAAAGTTCCCAATTCGACAGAAGAAATGGACATTCTAAAACCAAACAACGATTTATTCTGGAAATAGGACTCCTTGCACAACATTCTGATGGAAGATCAGCAAAAGTAGGAGAATATTTATGATGTTATTTCGTATTTTTGTGGTAAATGTTGGCTCCAACACGGTGAGAATAGGTGAGCGCTGTCTCACAATAATGCATTTTGTATGTTGTAGTAAAGTTATTTAAAAAAATCTAACACAGCGGCTGCATTAAGAACCAGTGTATCTTTCATTTGCCATACAAGTCTTTTTATGTCAAGTTTATGATGAGTTCTTTGATTAGATTAGGTGACTGTCCAAAATATCTCCGGAGATTTTGGTGAATTGTTGCTACGTATTCACAATGTATAACCACGATTTGCAGCTCTAAATATGCAAATTTTCGAACAAAACATAAGTGTATTGTATAACATGATGTTATAAGACTGTCATCTGATGAAGTTGTCCAAAGGTTAGTGATTAATTTTATCTCTATTTGTCGGTTTTGTGAAAGCTATCTTTACGGTGAATAAATGGCGTTGTGTGTTTGGCTATTGTGGTGAGCTAATATAAATACATATTGTGTTTTCGCTGTAAAACATTTTACAAATCGGAAATGATGGCTGGATTCACAAGATGTTTATCTTTCATTTGCTGTATTGGACTTGTGATTTCATGAAATTATATTATATGATATCCCTGTCGCGTTAGGCTAGGCTATGCTAGTCAGATTTTTTGATGAGGATGCTCCCGGATCCGGGAAGGGTATCAATGAAAGGTTAAATGACTGCAGCAGAAACACTGTTACCTAGTAAACTGACCACTGAGTGTCTTATTGTAATCCTTTACTGTTAAATGACTGCAGCTGAAACACTGTTACCTAGTAAACTGACCACTGAGTGTGTTATTAACCTGTTGAGGACAGAGGGCACTGTTTTCACTTTGGGGGAAAATCGTGCCCAATTTAAACGGCCTCGTACTCAATTCTTGCTCGTACAATATGCATATTATTATTACTATTGGATAGAAAACACTCTCTAGTTTCTAAAACCGTTTGAATTATATCTGTGAGTAAAACAGAACTCCTTTTGCAACAAACTTCCTGACAGGAAGTGGAAAATCTGAAATCGATGCACTGTTCCAGGGCCTGCCTATTAATGTCCTTGATATTTATTAGTATAGATGCACTTCATACTTCTTCCACTAGATGTCGACAGGCAGTGAGAGAAGAAATGGAGTGTGTAACTTGATCTGGGGTCGAATAATAGCTCTCGGCATGACGTGTCACCAGTTTCCTGTTTTCTGGAGAGCGCGAAGGGACCTGGATTTGCCTTCTGATAAGCTGTCGTTATGGACGACTAATATTTCCGGCTTTGATTTTATTTGATACATGTGACAATATCATCGTAAAGTATGTTTTTTCAATATAGTTTTATTAGATTATTGAAATTTATTCGGGACGTTAGGCGTGTTGCGTTGTGTGCCTTTGTTCAGGAAGGAGAGCTTAGCGCCACTTTGCTAGCTTTCCGTGCTAATTGACTGGAGAAGAGGACATTCTAAATCCAAACAACGATTGTTCCCGACAAAGGACCCCTTGTACAACATTCTGATGAAAGATCATCAAAAGTAGGACCCATTTTATGATGCTATTTCATATATCTGTCGAACATGTTGTACTAGTCGTTTGCGCCCAAATTTTGGGTACTCTCTCGCTATACCTAAGCTGGATGTCGTAATGAAGTTATTTTTAGAATTCTAACACTGCGATTGCATTAAGAACTAGTGTATCTATCACAACATGTATTTTCTAGTAACGTTTATGAAGAGTTATTTGGTCAGAATAGTTGGAGTGTCATAAAAATATCCGCACATTCTGGGAAAAAGATGCTACGTTAGCACAATGTATAACCACTGATTTCAGCTCTAAATATGCACATTTTCGAACAAAACATAAGTGTATGTATAACCTGATGTTATAGGACTGTCATCTGATGAAGGTTTATGAAGGTTAGTGAAAATTAATATCTTTTGCTGGTTTATTCCCTATCGCTAACGTGCCTATTGCTATCGCTAACTAACGTGCCTTGATGAATGAATGCGGTAGTGTGGTAGGCTATTGTAGTAAGCTAATATAATGCTATATTGTGTTTTCGCTGTAAAACACTTAAAAAATCGGAAATATTGGCTGGATTCACAAGATGTTTGTCTTTAATTTGCTGTACACCATCGATTTTTCAGAAATGTTTTATGATGAGTATTTAGGTATTTGACGTTGGTGTCTGTAATTACTCTGGCTGCTTCGGTTCTATTTCTGACGGTAGCTGTGATGGTAGCTGCAATGTAAAACTGATTTATACCTCAAATATGCACATTTTTCGAACAAAACATAGATTTATTGTATAACATGTTATAAGACTGTCATCTGATGAAGTTGTTTCTTGGTTAGTTTGGTTGGTTCTTGGTTAGTTAGGTTGGCTTTGTGCATGCTACCTGTGCTGTGAAAAATGTCTGTCCTTTTTTGTATTTGGTGGTGAGCTAACATAAATATATGTGGTGTTTTCGCTGTAAAACATTTAAAAAATCGGACATGTTGACTGGATTCACAAGATGTGTATCTTTCATTTGCTGTATTGGACTTGTTAATGTGTGAAAGTTAAATATTTCTAAAAAATATCTTTTGAATTTCGCGCTCTGCCTTTTCAGTGGAATGTGGGAGGAGTTCCGCTAGCGGAACGCCGGAGCCAGACAGGTTAAAAACCTCTGACTGCAACACTTCTGCTTCTTGACTGAAAGAGGGACAAGCCATTAATCAGATGTGTCAGTTCAAGTGAGTCAGTGATTATTGATTACAATGAGATAAAGGATCATTCAAAGACATTGTCTGAACATCATCATCATCACCAAGTCAACACTGCATCACATGGATATTGCTCAAATGGACCAGACACCAACAGCAGAATATGATGCTATACTATATACTGTTACTTCATAGAGAGGAACTCTAGAAAAACCTGAGATGTTTGAAGAGAGAGTGAAGCTCTGTCTGAATGGATGTTTCAGTTCCTGTCCTCTCAGTAGAGAGAGTGAAGCTCTGTCTGAATGGATGTTTCAGTTCCTGTCCTCTCAGTAGAGAGAGTGAAGCTCTGTCTGAATGGAATGGTTCAGTTACTGTCCTCTCAGTAGAGAGAGTGAGGTTCTTGTACGGCCGTGTAAACAAATGTAATCACTGTGGTATTCGGACGAGGAACCAAGCTCATAGCTACTGGTGAGTTCCCTTCTAATGTTTTAATCTACAGAATATGTTTTGTTTCTAATGTACTGTTGGTCAGATATATATATTTTTAAATGTTTATTTAATAAAATGTCATTTATATTCACTGATTTAATATTTTGCACCTGCTTTAATCCTGTCTCGTATGTTGTTTGTAAATTACTTATGAAACAGTTTGATGACAGTGTTAATGTCTCTGGTTGGTCTGCTCTGTTCATGTTTTATCATTCATATCTTGTGTTTCTGTTGTCTATATAACTCAATGTAAAGAGATCTTTCATCTCCAGAAATTTTATCCAGCTCAATTCTTAGACAAATATATTTTTTAATCCCATTTCCTTGTGAATTATTTGTATTTTACAGTTAAAATGTCCACATTTCGTTCAGCTTTTAGCATTTTAGTCTTCCAGAGCTGTGATGTAATATTATAAATAATGTATTAATAAATTGCTCTGTCTCTCATTTTAAAACCTTAACACCGTATGATTCCTTCTATCAATGTCATTGTGAACATAATGAAGAGCAGTTCTCTATTTAATTGCTCTTAATGCAGGGTGTATTGGTAATGATACCCACATGTACTGAAATATAAACTGTTATCCATTGTGTTTTCTTCTCATCCCATCCGTTGACTACTTTCTACAGATGGAGATCTTGCTACACCTGCTGTGACTCTGTTCCCTCCATCCACTGAAGACCTCAAGTCCAGCAGAGCAACACTGGTGTGTCTGACTAGTAACCTGTCTCAGAAGTCCAAGGGGTTGGCAGATGTCAGATGGATGTCTAACAGTGAATCAGTGACAGAAGATGTTTCTACCAGCCCTGCTGAGCAGCAACCAGACAAAACCTTCAAGATCAGCAGCTATCTGACCATTCAGACTGCAGAGTGGGATAAGGGCGTGGTTGTCGTGTCTTTACTATCATTAAATTGAAGACTTATAGTATTTATCAAAAATTCTCTGTAATTAGTTATTACGCGTTCAACTGATTAATAACGTAACTAATTAACTAGGAAGTTGGGGCACCAAGGAAAAATATTCAGATTACAAAGTTATCATTACCTAAAATAACTTTTCAGATATTTTATCTGATCAATTAGTCTTCGAATTAATTAATTATTTACTTTACCTCACGTTAGTCTCATTCCAAACGTCGTAAATTGTTGGTTATCTGCACGAACCCAGTCTTCACTATGAGTCATCCATACATCAATTGTCTTAAATCATTTATTTATTACTAACTAAGTAATTCACAGAAATGCATAAACAAACAAACAAACAAATTAAATGTGGTTACAACAAATGATAGGAGAATCGGCCCTAGTGGGCTAAACCGGCATGGCGGCTTGTTAGACAAGAGGGGGAGTGGGGGTCGACTAAGAAGTCACTACAAAGTGATAACTATAACAATTGAGATGCTAATCCTTTGCACATGAACGCTCACTCATTCGGGAACAATTGCAATCAATATATATATATTTACGCTTAGTGTGTCGTCTTGATCGCTGGTGAAAAGTTTGTTTCTGTTGGAGAGTTTCGTCCTCTCTCTCCCTCTCTCTGTCGTGGTTATTGTGGATAGTTCAGAGTGACATTCGTTATAGAATGGATGTTTCGGCGGTTGTCGTTCTTCGCGTTCAATGATACCGAATTCCTAGATGTAGACTAGTAATCAATATCAAAGACTTGTTCTTATTCTGTCGGTATCGATAGTCTAAGAGTTTAACCACGTGGTATGGTTAAAAGATTCAGCAATGGTCTGCAACCTTCTTCCACTCCTAATGGAGAAAAACATGGTCTAGTGATAATTTCTCAAAGTTGGGTTTTTATTCAGAATTGCAGAAAGGGGCTGTCCCAGGATGTCTGACCCTAACTGGGCTCAGGGGCGGTCCTCTGATTTAGTTCAAATCAAAAGTGATTAAATTTTTCTTCATTAAACAGTCCAAAATCATATTGCACAATTATACAAACAGTATCATACTCACTCATTCATCTTATACAACAATTAGATGTAAACCTCATATCTGAGGCTATTATATAAACAGCGGTATGGTAATGTAGCCACACAGTCTCCCGTGAGTTTCCCAAGTTGTGACAAACGGACCAGTTCATTGCTGGAATCTTCACCGATCTTTTATACTTTTCCCGGAACATGAAATTTGTTCGTACCTCAAGTTCTGTGAGGTGGAAGAAATCCCTTTGTTCTCTATGAAAGTGTACCCTCTGCTATACTGTGTGTCCATGAGGAGATTCTCAGGAATTTACGACGTCTCTCTGACCACAGCAACCTAGTTGAAGGAGGAAAGGGGAAGGCAGGGAGTGGCAGGGAGAGGGGGATGGGGCTTGCTGTACCCAAACAGGCAACGTCATGACATGGTGTTCACATGTAAAGTGTCGTTGGGGTCAACATTCTCTGAGAAAGAGATCAGAAAGACTAGTTGTAGTCTGTAAATCAATAGTTTCAGACAATCAATACAACTGGTAGTTCGTTATAGCTTCACAGCGAGTGAAGCTGTTATTTTGTTAGAACGTTTTAGTGATGTTTTGATCCTTGCTTTGCTGTTAAATATAGAAGTTAAAATCTTAACATGGATGATATTGGGCTGAAGTCTGAATGCAGCAGTGAATAGTATGACAATAACCAATGTAATGTCAAATAGTTGTTGAGGGTTGTTTCTCATGACAAGTTACTATTGATGCATTCACTGTACCAGCATCATGTTCTCTAAAACATAACATCTGAAACACTGTCATGATGACTAGGTCTCTCTACTGTTGTGAAATGAGTTGAATTACTAATGATTAATAGAGGAATAGTTAGAGCTTTGTTGTATTGTAGATATTAAATAAAGAACATTCTAAAGAACAAGTGTTTGTATTTGAGCATGTTGATGAGCATCAGTGTTAGCAGCACTAAATGAGGGTGAATCTGGATAATGACTGTTTAAATTGAACCAAGACAGAGGAGCCCAGAATCCTTACCTGGTTTATTATCATAAGAAGGATTCTGACCAACCAGTGATGACCTAACAGTTGACTGTAGCCTTACATTGAAGAGCCTGTGGTTAATATGATGGAAATGTAGGCAGAATTTTTCACAGCACTGAATGAGGTGGAATCTGGAAACTATTGAACCAAGATAGAGGGTGGAGGGATGTGGAGTGGAACTATGGACACTTAGAGACACAGAGGAGGGAGAGAAAGTTACAGAAGTTAGGCGGAGAGAAAGAGAAGCATCCAGGTATTTCAGACTAAAACACCGGCCTCCATTTTAACTGAGGATGCAGGAATGACAGGTCAATGTTTAGAGAGTTTGAAGCTGTCATTATTACATGGTTTAAACTGTTCTCTAGTATTAATATTAGATGTTGGACTCAGTATCATTTCAGCATGAATTACAACTGTATAAGTCTGGTCTTCACTTAGTCTCCAATTGGCATCAATCCATGACTAAGTAAACACTCAATGAGGTCCTTTATCTACTTCCCCAGAGTCAGATGAAGATCGCACAATGACTGGAAGTCTATGGGAAACGCTAGTTAACATTGACTGACTAAACTAACTAACTTCCTTCAAACTGGACACAGAGAAATACAAATGGTATGAACAAGTCCATCTGACTCTGGGGAAGTATATAAAGGGCCTCATTGCCAAAATTAGAAGGGATGGTAAAGTATCCCCTTAAGTGGAAGTTAGAATTGGTCCAACATATAGAGGGTCATGTCATGCTGTGTTTCATATTCTGCATCAGTGATCAGAACAGAGGCTGCAGTTCTATCAACGTACAGCAGAGGAGGACATACAACCACCAATAATGACTGAGGAAAGATCTACATGTACTTTACAACAGGAACAGCTGTCTGTAGACCACTGGTTTCAGTCCCACCCAAAGACCAGCTGATAGTTTCATGTCTACTATCTCTAGTTATCAGAGTCATTCACCAGGGACGTGTTCTCGCTCTGACACTGAGTTACAGGCAGTGATGTGTTGCTCCCTTTCTCCCCCTTTCTCCCCCAGGACACCTGCTTCCCCTCCTCCCCTTATTTATAGCTTCATGTAAATTAAGAGGTTGTTTTATCTCCTCTCAGAACTGTGTGTGTGGGGGGAGAGGACAAAAACTGAGACTATGTCCCTAATTGCACTCTATTCCCTTTACAGTGCACTACTTATGACAAAGTCTCATTGGGTTCTGGTCAACAGTAGTCCACTATAAAAGGATTAGGGAGACATTTGGGACTAAAATTGAGTACCTCATCATTATGTTGGTCCTGTGTAGAACTAGTATAGGATATTAAACTACAGTTATGGTTTGATGGAGGTAGAATATGAGTCAGTGATGAAGACAGGTCCTCATGTAGAGCAATGAGAGTAGCTGGTGATTGGTTAACTGTAGAGGTCCCTCCCTCTAGTCCTCCCTGTCTGTCTCCTTATAGTTGGGTCCTGCAGCCTCTCCTCTCCTCACACTCCAACCCTGCTCATCTCTCAGCTGGACAGTAAGGGCCGTTCACACCACACACTGACAACATGCTGGGGACACTCTGCACTCTCATCACTGCTCTAACATGTAAGGAATTTACTGTTTGTTCATTCTGAATCTAAAAACAATGCCAATGAAGTTTTACATTCATGTATGATTAATTGTCTTAATAAATGGTGTGTTTAATTCCCACAGATGTCAGTTGCCAGAAAGCAGTGACACAGACACCTTCAGTACTGACTGTCAGTACAAAGGGGACTGCTACTTTTTACTGTGACATTACCAAACATGAAGGCAATTATGTAAGCTGGTATAAACAGGTTCCAGGAGGAGCTCCTCAGTATGTATTAAGGTTTTACCGTACTCATGCCTCTCCTGATGAATATGGATCTGGTTTCTCCTCTGATCGTTTCACATCTAAAGCCACGTCTGATAAGGATTATCAGTTTATAATCAGTAATGTGGAGGAGACAGACTCAGCAGTGTATTACTGTCAGACTCGGAATGACTCTCCTTATGCGCAAGTATCACAGTGATATACACCATGACAAAAACCTCCTCACCAAACACACTCACTTCTGCTTTCAGATGTTCTGAATATAGATACTAACTGAATGTCAAGTCATCCTGAACCAGTGTGTCTGCAGTAGGAGAACATTCCATGCTTGTGTTTTACACAAAACCCTTCACACATTTACTAGAATGTTGTCATTAACAATTACACCTAGTTGTCACAAAGCATGAATGATAAAGTGATATTCCAGAAGGTTCAGTCCTAACAGAAGACTCCATGTATCAGACAACCTCCATGATAGTCAGTCCCCTGGTTTACAGTAGAGACATATTACATCAACAGTCATTTAATGATGTACTGTTAGTTCAGAACCCCACTATCAGGTCCAGATAATATTATTATAATGTTATTATCTATATTATGACATGCTGATTTTAAGGAAACTTACCAACATAACTCAAATGAAACCAAATACTGCTCTTTTCAGTGTAACCAAAATGATCCCATATGGTTGTTGTTAGTCCAATATAAAATATTGATATTTTTGATTGTTGAAAAGTTACAGTAATTTAAATTTATTAAATGTCCATCATACAGAAGTTGATAGGGTGAGATATAGAGGCCCCTCCCTCTGGTCCTCCCTGGTTTGGTGATAGGTTAACTACAGAGGCCCCTCCCAGTGGTCCTCCCTGTCTGTCTCCTTATAGGTGGGTCCTGCAGCCTCTCCTCTCCTCACACTCCAACCCTGCTCATCTCTCAGCTGGACAGGTCGTTCACACCACACACTGACAACATGCTGGGTACACTCTGCACTCTCATCACTGCTCTAACATGTAAGAAGTCTGACTTCCCGGAGGTTTTACTTCCTGGTTTATTGATAATGAGTCTGTATGTTTCTCTTCACTACATGTCATCTTATTATTTCCCAGGTGTCAGTGGTGTGACTGTGGTGACACAGAAGCCAATTGTTGTAACGGTGAGGAAAGGAGAGACGGCCACTCTGGACTGTAACCTGGGGACTGTTGATAATAGAGACGGGCACTCTGGACTGTAACCTGGGGTCTGTTGATATTAGAGACGGCCACTCTGGACTTTAACCTGGGGACTGTTGATAATAGAGACGGGCACTCTGGACTGTAACCTGGGGACTGTTGATAGTAGAGACGGCCACTCTGGACTGTAACCTGGGGACTATTGATAATAGAGACGGGCACTCTGGACTGTAACCTGGGGACTGTTGATATTAGACACGGCCACTCTGGACTGTAACCTGGGGACTGTTGATGATAGAGACGGCCACTCTGGACTGTAACCTGGGGACTGTTGATAATAGAGACGGGCACTCTGGACTGTAACCTGGGGACTGTTGATAATAGAGACGGCCACTCTGGACTGTAACCTGGGGACTATTGATAATAGAGACGGGCACTCTGGACTGTAACCTGGGGACTGTTGATATTAGACACGGCCACTCTGGACTGTAACCTGGGGACTGTTGATAATAGAGACGGCCACTCTGGACTGTAACCTGGGGACTGTTGATAGTAGAGACGGCCACTCTGGACTGTAACCTGGGGACTGTTGATAATAGAGACGGCCACTCTGGACTGTAACCTGGGGACTGTTGATAATAGAGAAGGTCACTCTGGACTATAACCTGGGGACTGTTGATAATAGAGACGGCCACTCTGGACTGTAACCTGGTGACTGTTGATAATAGAGACGGCCACTCTGGACTGTAACCTGGGGACTGTTGATAATAGAGATGGCCACTATGGACTGTAACCTGGGGACTGTTGATAGTAGAGACGGCCACTATGGACTGTAACCTGGGGACTGTTGATAATAGAGACGGCCACTCTGGACTGTAACCTGGGGACTGTTGATAATAGAGACGGCCACTATGGACTGTAACCTGGGGACTGTTGATGATAGAGACGGCCACTATGGACTGTAACCTGGGGACTGTTGATGATAGAGACGGCCACTCTGGACTGTAACCTGGGGACTGTTGATAATAGAGACGGCCTCTCTGGACTGTAACCTGGGGACTGTTGATAATAGAGACGGCCACTCTGGACTATAACCTGGGGACTGTTGATAATAGAGACGGCCACTCTGGACTGTAACCTGGTGACTGTTGATAATAGAGACGGCCACTCTGGACTGTAACCTGGGGACTGTTGATAATAGAGACGGCCACTCTGGACTGTAACCTGGGGACTGTTGATAATAGAGAAGGTCACTCTGGACTATAACCTGGGGACTGTTGATAATAGAGACGGCCACTCTGGACTGTAACCTGGTGACTGTTGATAATAGAGACGGCCACTCTGGACTGTAACCTGGGGACTGTTGATAATAGAGATGGCCACTATGGACTGTAACCTGGGGACTGTTGATAGTAGAGACGGCCACTATGGACTGTAACCTGGGGACTGTTGATAATAGAGACGGCCACTCTGGACTGTAACCTGGGGACTGTTGATAATAGAGACGGCCACTATGGACTGTAACCTGGGGACTGTTGATGATAGAGACGGCCACTATGGACTGTAACCTGGGGACTGTTGATGATAGAGACGGCCACTCTGGACTGTAACCTGGGGACTGTTGATAATAGAGACGGCCACTCTGGACTGTAACCTGGGGACTGTTGATAATAGAGACGGCCACTCTGGACTGTAACCTGGGGACTGTTGATGATAGAGATGGCCACTCTGGACTGTAACCTGGGAACTGTTGATAATAGAGACGGCCACTATGGACTGTAACCTGGGGACTGTTGATGATAGAGATGGCCACTCTGGACTGTAACCTGGTGACTGTTGATGATAGAGATGGCCACTCTGGACTGTAACCTGGGTACTGTTGATAATAGAGACGGCCACTCTGGACTGTAACCTGGGAACTGTTGATAATAGAGTTGGCCACTATGGATGGTAACCTGGGGTCTGTTGATAATAGAGACGGCCACTCTGGACTGTAACCTGGGGACTGTTGATGATAGAGATGGCCACTCTGGACTGTAACCTGGGGACTGTTGATGATAGAGATGGCCACTCTGGACTGTAACCTGGGGACTGTTGATGATAGAGACGGCCACTCTGGACTGTAACCTGGGGACTGTTGATGATAGAGATGGCCACTCTGGACTGTAACCTGGTGACTGTTGATGATAGAGATGGCCACTCTGGACTGTAACCTGGGGACTGTTGATGATAGAGATGGCCACTCTGGACTGTAACCTGGGAACTGTTGATAATAGAGACGGCCACTATGGACTGTAACCTGGGGACTGTTGATAATAGAGACGGCCACTCTGGACTGTAACCTGGGGACTGTTGATAATAGAAACGGCCTCTCTGGACTGTAACCTGGGGACTGTTGATAGTAGAGACGGCCACTCTGGACTGTAACCTGGGGACTGTTGATAATAGAGACGGCCACTCTGGACTGTAACCTGGGGACTGTTGATAATATTGCTGGTTGGTATAAGCAGGTTCCAGGAGGAGTCCCTCAGTACGTGTTAAGGTGGTACCACACTGGTTGGAGCTCTGTAGAATATGGTTCTGGTTTCTCCTCTCCTAAATTCACATTTAATCATCAGTCTAAATCGGATTATTGTTTGATTATTAACAATGTGGAGGAGACAGACTCAGCAGTGTATTACTGTCAGACTCAAAATGACTTTCCTATCACTGTGATAAACACCATGACAAAAACCTCCTCACCAAATACACTCACTTCTGCTTCATGCGTGGCAGTGGGGTGAACTCTAAGAAACAGCAGTTGGTCAGTGATTATTATAACAATATATACATGTCACAATGGGAGATCTGGAAATGGAAGAACCATTCATTCCTACATGTCAAAAAGATTATAAGAAGACATTGTCTGAAAGGAAACTGATGTTGTTTCTCTTGTTGTGATCATCATCAGCATCAGCATCACCATCATCATCACCACCACCATCATCATCATCATCATCATCACCATCACCACCACCATCATCATCACCACCACCACCATCATCATCATCATCATCATCATCATCACCATCATCATCACCATCATCATCACCACCACCACCACCATCATCATCATCATCATCATCATCATCATCCTCAGGTCAATACTGCATCATATGGATAGTGCTTTAACTGATGGATTCAAAAGGACCAGACACCAACAGCAGAATATGATGCTATACTATATACTGTTACTTCATATAGAGGAACTCTAGAAAAACAAGAGATGTTTGTAGTGAGAGTGAAGCTCTGTCTGAATGGGATGTTTCAGTTCCTGTCCTCTCAGTAGAGAGAGTGAAGCTCTGTCTGAATGGGATGTTTCAGTTCCTGTCCTCTCAGTAGAGAGAGTGAAGCTCTGTCTGAATGGGATGTTTCAGTTCCTGTCCTCTCAGTAGAGAGAGTGAAGCTCTGTCTGAATGGGATGTTTCAGTTCCTGTCCTCTCAGTAGAGAGAGTGAAGCTCTGTCTGAATGGGATGTTTCAGTTCCTGTCCTCTCAGTAGAGAGAGTGAAGCTCTGTCTGAATGGGATGTTTCAGTTCCTGTCCTCTCAGTAGAGAGAGTGAAGCTCTGTCTGAATGGGATGTTTCAGTTCCTGTCCTCTCAGTAGAGGGAGTGAAGCTCTGTCTGAATGGGATGTTTCAGTTCCTGTCCTCTCAGTAGAGAGAGTGAAGCTCTGTCTGAATGGGATGTTTCAGTTCCTGTCCTCTCAGTAGAGCGAGTGAAGCTCTGTCTGAATGGGATGTTTCAGTTCCTGTCCTCTCAGTAGAGAGAGTGAAGCTCTGTCTGAATGGGATGTTTCAGTTCCTGTCCTCTCAGTAGAGAGAGTGAAGCTCTGTCTGAATGGGATGTTTCAGTTCCTGTCCTCTCAGTAGAGAGAGTGAAGCTCTGTCTGAATGGGATGTTTCAGTTCCTGTCCTCTCAGTAGAGAGAGTGAAGCTCTGTCTGAATGGGATGTTTCAGTTCCTGTCCTCTCAGTAGAGAGAGTGAAGCTCTGTCTGAATGGGATGTTTCAGTTCCTGTCCTCTCAGTAGAGAGAGTGAAGCTCTGTCTGAATGGGATGTTTCAGTTCCTGTCCTCTCAGTAGAGAGAGTGAAGCTCTGTCTGAATGGGATGTTTCAGTTCCTGTCCTCTCAGTAGAGGGAGTGAAGCTCTGTCTGAATGGGATGTTTCAGTTCCTGTCCTCTCAGTAGAGGGAGTGAAGCTCTGTCTGAATTGGATGTTTCAGTTCCTGTCCTCTCAGTAGAGAGAGTGAAGCTCTGTCTGAATGGGATGTTTCAGTTCCTGTCCTCTCAGTAGAGCGAGTGAAGCTCTGTCTGAATGGGATGTTTCAGTTCCTGTCCTCTCAGTAGAGCGAGTGAAGCTCTGTCTGAATGGGATGTTTCAGTTCCTGTCCTCTCAGTAGAGAGAGTGAAGCTCTGTCTGAATGGGATGTTTCAGTTCCTGTCCTCTCAGTAGAGAGAGTGAAGCTCTGTCTGAATGGGATGTTTCAGTTCCTGTCCTCTCAGTAGAGAGAGTGAAGCTCTGTCTGAATGGGATGTTTCAGTTCCTGTCCTCTCAGTAGAGAGAGTGAAGCTCTGTCTGAATGGGATGTTTCAGTTCCTGTCCTCTCAGTAGAGAGAGTGAAGCTCTGTCTGAATGGGATGTTTCAGTTCCTGTCCTCTCAGTAGAGAGAGTGAAGCTCTGTCTGAATGGGATGTTTCAGTTCCTGTCCTCTCAGTAGAGAGAGTGAAGCTCTGTCTGAATGGGATGTTTCAGTTCCTGTCCTCTCAGTAGAGGGAGTGAAGCTCTGTCTGAATGGGATGTTTCAGTTCCTGTCCTCTCAGTAGAGGGAGTGAAGCTCTGTCTGAATTGGATGTTTCAGTTCCTGTCCTCTCAGTAGAGAGAGTGAAGCTCTGTCTGAATGGGATGTTTCAGTTCCTGTCCTCTCAGTAGAGCGAGTGAAGCTCTGTCTGAATGGGATGTTTCAGTTCCTGTCCTCTCAGTAGAGAGAGTGAAGCTCTGTCTGAATGGGATGTTTCAGTTCCTGTCCTCTCAGTAGAGAGAGTGAAGCTCTGTCTGAATGGGATGTTTCAGTTCCTGTCCTCTCAGTAGAGAGAGTGAAGCTCTGTCTGAATGGGATGTTTCAGTTCCTGTCCTCTCAGTAGAGTGAGTGAAGCTCTGTCTGAATGGGATGTTTCAGTTCCTGTCCTCTCAGTAGAGAGAGTGAAGCTCTGTCTGAATGGGATGTTTCAGTTCCTGTCCTCTCAGTAGAGAGAGTGAGGAGGTTTTTGTACGGCTGTGTATACAAACTGAATCACTGTGGTATTCGGACAAGGAACCAAGCTCTTTGTTTGTAACGGCTTTCTTCCATAGGTGAAGGAGAGGACCAAAGTGCAGCGCGGCTAGTGTTCAACATGTTTAATAAAAGAACAAGTGAAACACTACAAACAACATACAAAATAACAAATGTGCAAAACCGATACAGACCTATCTGGTGCAGAACACAAACACAGAGACAGGTAACAAACACCCACCAAATCCCAACACAAAACAAGCCTCCTATATATGATTCTCAATCAGGGACAACGATTACCATCTGCCTCTGATTGAGAACCATATTAGGCTGGACATAGAAACAGACAAACTAGACACACAACATAGAATTCCCACCCAGCTCACGTCCTGACCAACTAAACACATACAAAACAACAGAAAACAGGTCAGGAACGTGACAGAACCCCCCCCTCAAGGTGCGAACTCCGGGCGCACCCCTAAAACTCAAGGGGAGGGTCTGGGTGGGCATCTGTCCGCGGTGGCGGCTCCGGCGCAGGACGAGGACACCACTCCACCACTGTCTTTGTCCCCCTCCTTAGCGTCCTTTGAGTGGCGACCCTCGCCCACGACCTTGGCCTAAGAATCCTCCCCAAGGCCCCCACATGATTTAGGAGGTAGCTCAGGACAGAGAGGTAGCTCAGGACAGAGAGGTAGCTCAGGACAGAGAGGTAGCTCAGGACAGAGAGGTAGCTCAGGACAGAGGGGCAACTCCGGACTAATGGCAGCTCCGGACTGAGTGGCAGCTCCGGACTGAGTGGCAGCTCCGGACTGAGTGGCAGCTCCGGACTGAGTGGCAGCTCCGGACTGAATGGCAGCTCCGGACTGAGTGGCAGCTCCGGACTGAATGGCAGCTCCGGACTGAATGGCAGCTCCGGACTGAGTGGCAGCTCCGGACTGGGTGACCGCTCATGACTGTAGGGCAGCTCATGACTGTAGGGCAGCTCATGACTGTAGGGCAGCTCATGACTGTAGGGCAGCTCATGACTGTAGGGCAGCTCATGACTGTAGGGCAGCTCATGACTGGAGGGCAGCTCATGACTGTAGGGCAGCTCATGACTGTAGGGCAGCTCATGACTGTAGGGCAGCTCATGACTGTAGGGCAGCTCTGGCAGCTCCTGACTGGCTGGCGTCTCTGGCAGCTCCTGACTGGCTGGCGTCTCTGGCAGCTCCTGACTGGCTGGCGTCTCTGGCAGCTCCTGACTGGCTGGCGTCTCTGGCAGCTCCTGACTGACGGACGGCTCTAGCGGCTCCTGACTGACGGACGGCTCTAATGGCTCGGGACAGACGGGCGGCTATAATGGCTCGTGGCAGACGGATGACTCAGATGGCGCTGGGCAGACAGATGGCTCAGATGGCGCTGGGCAGACGGATGGCTCAGATGGCGCTGGGCAGACGGATGGCTCAGACGGCGCTGGGCAGACGGATGGCTCAGACGGCGCTGGGCAGACGGATGGCTCAGACGGCGCTGGGCAGACGGATGGCTCAGACGGCGCTGGGCAGACGGATGGCTCAGACGGCGCTGGGCAGACGGATGGCTCAGACGGCGCTGGGCAGACGGATGGCTCAGACGGCGCTGGGCAGACGGATGACTCTGGCCGGCTGAGACGCACAATAGGCCTGATGCGTGGTGCCGGAACTGGAGGTACCGGGCTGAGGGCACGCACCTCAGGGCGAGTGCGGGGAGGAGGAACAGGGCTCTGGAGATGCACTGGAAGCCTGGTGCGTGGTGTAGGCACTGGTGGTACTGGTCTGGGGCGGGAAGGTGGCGCCGGATATACCGGACCGTGAAGGAGGACACGCGCTCTTGAGCACCGAGCCTCTCCAACCTTACCAGGTTGAATGGTCCCCGTAGCCCTGCCAGTGCGGCGAGGTGGAATAACCCGCACTGGGCTATGCAGGCGAACCGGGGACACCACCTGTAAGGCTGGTGCCATGTACGCCGGCCCGAGGAGACGTACTGGAGGCCAGATACGTTGGGCCGGCTTCATGACATCCGGCTCGATGCCCAACCTAGCCCTCCCAGTGCGGCAAGGTGGAATAGCCCGCACTGGGCTAAGCACGCGTACTGGGGACACCGTGCGCTTTACCGCATAACACGGTGTCTGACCAGTACGACGCCCTCTCACTCCACGGTAAGCCCGGGGAGTTGGCTCAGGTATCCAACCCGGCTTCGCCACACTCCCATTTAGCCTCCCCCCCAAGAAATTTTTGGGTGAGCCTCTCGGGTTTCCAGCCACTCTGCCTTGCAAGCGCCTCATAATGCCGCCTCTCCGCTTTTGATGCCTCCAGCTCCGCTTTGGGACGGCGACACTCCTCTGGCTCTGCCCAGGGTCCTTCTCCGTCCAGAATCTCCTCCCATGTCCATTCCTCCTTGTACTGCTGCTGCTGTTGCTGCTGCCCGTTGCCACGCTGCTTGGTCCGGGTTTGGTGGGTGTTTCTGTAACGGCTTTCTTCCATAGGTGAAGGAGAGGACCAAAGTGCAGCGCGGCTAGTGTTCAACATGTTTAATAAAAGAACAAGTGAAACACTACAAACAACATACAAAATAACAAATGTGCAAAACCGATACAGACCTATCTGGTGCAGAACACAAACACAGAGACAGGTAACAAACACCCACCAAATCCCAACACAAAACAAGCCTCCTATATATGATTCTCAATCAGGGACAACGATTACCATCTGCCTCTGATTGAGAACCATATTAGGCTGGACATAGAAACAGACAAACTAGACACACAACATAGAATTCCCACCCAGCTCACGTCCTGACCAACTAAACACATACAAAACAACAGAAAACAGGTCAGGAACGTGACATTGTTACTGGTGAGTACGCTTTCTTTTAACCTTATATGGTTTTTTAAAATGGGTTTTTGTAATACATAATAGTTAATAAAGTTAAAGTACTTAACATTATATTATTTTTTCATATTTATTTAGTGTAAATAACCTACTTTGTAGACTGATTATCAAGAGTCATGGACACCATGTGACAGCTTCATAGCCTACAGTATATCTGTAGTTGTTGATTTCACATTTAAACTTAAAAAACGTGATGGACTATTTGACCATGTAGGTTACTGCTGTCACTTGACAACACTACTCATTTATAATGTCTCATACAATTACAATATATTTACTCAGAAGTAGATTTGAATGTGAATGCTACATAAAGTTGTATGAACCTTTAAAATGTTGGTCCCATGTTATATTAAATAATGATAAAACCATGTATATGGTAGTTACACACAATGTTGCTACATGATTCATTACATTGCAGTTGGTAACTCTGTTTGCTGGTTGACTAGTAGTAGGATATATGTTTGATTGTATCCCTCATTCAGCACATCTGACTTCTTGATTATGTTTAAACGTAGAGATCTGAACTCATTATCCACTTGCACAGAAATCTGCTTTACCTCTGAAAAGTCACACATGGAGAGTTACTTAGAAAGTTTCTAAATAAGTCCAGCTACAAACAGAGATATGAGTAATATGTAACAATGGAATTACATGGTTTTAGTGCCTTTTCATTTTATGAGCCCAACATGTTAATTGTTTGTAGCCTTTGAGAAAATGTAATATTTTTTATTCTACAGTATAATCACACAACCCTGTTTCATTCTACTAATTTATCAAATGATTTTGTGTAATATTTATTCTGCTCATTCCATTGGTCCAGACTCTACCCTCCCTCCACCTGTCTTGACCATCTTCCCTCCGTCCAGCGATGAGTTGAAGTCCAGCAAAGTCACCCTGGTGTGTCTGGCCAGTCAGATGGCCATGGGCTACGCTGATGTCAGCTGGACCGCGGGAGGGAATCGGGTCACCGGCGGCATCGCTACGAGTGGCCCGGTGCCGCAAGCCGACAAGACGTTCCAACTCAGCAGCTGTCTGACCGTTGACACGTCAGAATGGAACCAGGACAAAGTGTTCTCATGTAAAGTCACCGCGGGCTCCAAGTTCGCTGAGAAAGACATCAAGAAGTCTGTATGCAGCACTGAATAGCCTGAGAACCATTGTAATGTCCAGTTGATTTTCTACATCACTTTTCAACATATTGTTAATGCATTAGAAGTTTAACCTGCATATATACATTATGTTCCATAAAAGATAAATAGCTAATCACACTGATATCATAGGCTACATGATAAGTAGACTCTGTATATTTGAAATGGGTTGCTTTGCAGATGTATAATAGAGGAATAGTTAGAGCTTTGCTGTATTGTGGATATTAAATAAAGAACATTCTAAAGAACAAGTGTTTGTATTAGAGCATGTTGATGAACATCAGTGTTAGCAGCACTAAATGAGGGGGAGTTTAACTGAACTCAAATAGAGCAGCCTGCTCTCTGACTTTAGTCCAGATCCAGAAATAGTTGATCTAGATATCCAGGATGTAGAGCAGGTTTACTGTAATGTTAATGAATAACCAGAGATGGACCAGAGGTTTAAATTACAACTTCACATTATTGAGAACCTTCATTACTGTGATATGATTGTATTATAAGAACATTCTGAAAGTATATATTTAATAATCTATTTAAAATAGTTAATTTGAAAAGGCAACTTGATTATTTCCTAGGCAATATTTGCTTGTACTTTTCACTGTATGAAGAATTAAAACAGTACAGTAACATGATAAATTCAATATATTCATAGTTTATATTCAATAGTGTTATAAACGTACGTCTTACTATAATGTACAAAAACATTTTACTCATGAATATTTTCTCTCCGTACATCTTTGCCAGCAGGGGGAAAAACAAGAGATATAATATTATAATATGCTTCCACCTTGT
The DNA here is from genome assembly GCF_045679555.1 of Salvelinus alpinus. NCBI lineage: Eukaryota > Metazoa > Chordata > Actinopteri > Salmoniformes > Salmonidae > Salvelinus > Salvelinus alpinus. Next base: position 19,760,247 of record NC_092086.1, read on the forward strand.
GGCTCAAACAGTTGTATTTCATTATAGTTGTATTTCATTATAGTTGTAGTTCATTGTAATAATTTCCAGACTAAATCCATCACGCTGTTTCAAATCATTCAGAAATGATAACGTTATGGAAAGTTAGTGTACAATATCTCTGTTGTCAGTACAAAGCTCTGCTCAGTTCTGTGTTGGTCTGGTTCAGAGAGGAGTGTAGTGATGTAGTTGAGACTATATCAGTCTAACTAAGGTTTAGGGACCCTCCTTCCTCTAGTACTAGTGGATGGGTGTAGTAGTAGAGAGACTATATCTGTCTAACTAAGGTTTAGGGACCCTCCTTCCTCTAGTACTAGTGGATGGGTGTAGTAGTAGAGAGACTATATCTGTCTAACTAAGGTTTAGGGACCCTCCTTCCTCTAGTACTAGTGGATGGGTGTAGTAGTAGAGAGACTATATCTGTCTAACTAAGGTTTAGGGACCCTTCTTCCTCTAGTACTAGTGGATGGGTGTAGTAGAGAGAGACTATATCTGTCTAACCAAGGTTTAGGGACCCTCCTTCCTCTAGTACTAGTGGATGGATGTAGTAGAGAGAGACTATATCTGTCTAACTAAGGTTTAGGGACCCTCCTTCCTCTAGTACTAGTGGATGGGTGTAGTAGTAGAGAGACTATATCTGTCTAACTAAGGTTTAGGGACCCTTCTTCCTCTAGTACTAGTGGATGGGTGTAGTAGTAGAGAGACTATATCTGTCTAACCAAGGTTTAGGGACCCTCCTTCCTCTAGTACTAGTGGATGGGTGTAGTAGAGAGAGACTATATCTGTCTAACTAAGGTTTAGGGACCCTCCTTCCTCTAGTACTAGTGGATGGGTGTAGTAGTAGAGAGACTATATCTGTCTAACTAAGGTTTAGGGACCCTCCTTCCTCTAGTACTAGTGGATGGGTGTAGTAGAGAGAGACTATATCTGTCTAACCAAGGTTTAGGGACCCTCCTTCCTCTAGTACTAGTGGATGGGTGTAGTAGAGAGAGACTATATCTGTCTAACTAAGGTTTAGGGACCCTCCTTCCTCTAGTACTAGTGGATGGGTGTAGTAGTAGAGAGACTATATCTGTCTAACTAAGGTTTAGGGACCCTCCTTCCTCTAGTACTAGTGGATGGGTGTAGTAGAGAGAGACTATATCTGTCTAACTAAGGTTTAGGGACCCTTCTTCCTCTGGTCCTCATGAACCCTTGTCCTGTTCCATTTTCTCTCTCTGTGTCCTCATCTGGTTCCTCACATCTGTCCTCGGTGGTGCCCTCACTCAGTCTGGTCTTGTTCACATTGGGGAGAATCCTAACTTGCAGTTCAGTCACATTTTCACTTAGTCTCCCATTGGCATCAATGCATGACTAAGTAAAGATTCACCTTAATTAGAAGTTAGGATTCACCCCATCGTGCATCAGTGATCAGAATAGAGTCTGCAGTTCTATCAACGTACAGCAGAGGAGGACATAGGACCACCAAATAATGACTGAGGAAAGATCTACATGTACTTTACAACAGGAACATCTGTCTGTAGCCCACTGGTTTCAGTCCCACCCAAAGACCAGCTGATGGTTTCATGTCTACTATCTCTAGTTATCAGAGTCATTCACCAGGGACGTGTCCTAGATCTGACACTGAGTTACAGGCAGTGATGTGTTGTTCCCCTTCTCCCCCAGAACACACCTGCTTCCCCTCCCCTCCTCCTCTCCTTATTTATAGCTTCATGCAAATGAAGAGGTTATTTTATCTCCTCTCAGAACTGTGTGGGGGGAGGGGGTGGTGGGGGGGTCTGCAGGTGACCAGAGGAGTAGACTGAAACTGAAAATGTGTCCCAAATGGCACTATGTTCCCTTTATAGTGCACTACTTTTGACAAAGGCCCATTGGGTTCTGGTCAACAGTAGTGCACTATAAAGGGAATAGGGAGACATCCTGAGTACCTCATAATTATGTTAGTCTTGTGTAGAACTAGTATAGGATAATAAACTCCATTCATGGTTTGATGGAGGTAGGAGATTAGATACCTCATCATTATGTTAGTCTTGTGTAGAACTAGTATAGGATATTAAACTCCAGTTATGGTTTGATGGAGGTAGAATATGAGTCAGTGAAGAAGACAGGGCCTCATGTAGAGCAATGAGAATAGCTGGTGATTGGTTAACTTCAGAGGCCCCTCCCTCTGGTCCTCCCTGTCTGTCTCCTTATAGGTGGGTTCTGCAGCCTCTCCTCTCCTCAAACTCCAACCCTGCTCATCTCTCAGCTGGACAGTAAGGGCCTTTCACACCACACACTGACAACATGCTGGGGACACTCTGCACTCTCATCACTGCTCTAACATGTAAGGAATTTACTATATGTTCAACATGAATCAAAACAAGACATTAGAAGTTGTTAATTCATGTATGATTACATGTCTTAAATTGTATTTCATTCCCACAGATGTCAGTTGCCAGAAAGCAGTGACACAGACACCTTCAGTACTGACTGTCAGTACAAAGGGGACTGCCACTTTTTACTGTGACATTACCAAAGATGAAGGCAATGTTGTAAGCTGGTATAAACAGGTTCCAGGAGGAGCTCCTCAGTATGTGTTAAGGTTTTACTACACAAATGACTCTCCTGATGAATATGGATCTGGTTTCTCCTCTGATCGTTTCACATCTAAAGCCACGTCTGGTAAGGATTATCAGTTTATAATCAGTAATGTGGAGGAGACAGACTCAGCAGTGTATTACTGTCAGACTCGGAATGACTCTCCTTTTGCCCTCGTATCACAGTGATATACACCATGACAAAAACCTCCCCACCAAACACACTCACTTCTGCTTTCAGATGTTCTGAATATAGACACTAACTGAATGTCAAGTCATCCTGAACCAGTGTGTCTGCAGTAGGAGAACATTCCATGCTTGTGTTTTACACAAAACCCTTCACACATTTACTAGAATGTTGTCATTAACAATTACACCTAGTTGTCACAAAGCATGAATGATAAAGTGATATTCCAGAAGGTTCAGTCCTAACAGAAGACTCCATGTATCAGACAACCTCCATGATAGTCAGTCCCCTGGTTTACAGTAGAGACATATTACATCATCAGTCATTTAGTGATGTACTGTTAGTTCAGAACCCCACTATCAGGTCCAGATAATATTATTATAATGTTATTATTATACATATTATGAACTGCTGATTTAAACTAACTAACATAACTGAGAAGAAACATAATACTGATCTTTACAATGCAACAAAACAAATCCAATATGTTTATGAAATAGTCTTATCTCAAATATTTGCATTTTTTATAGTTTAATATTGACTCTAATTGAAATGTATGTCACAGTTATGAAGATATAGGATACGTCCAGATATTATTTAGAAATCTGTCTGTTGGTCTTGTGAAGACCCAGATACAGTATGTTTGAGAGTAGAGAGTGATTGGTTAACTGTAGAGGCCCCTCCCTCTGGTCCTCCCTGGCTTGGTGATAGGTTACCTGCAGAGGCCCCTCCCTCTGGTCCTCCCTGTCTGTCTCCTTATAGGTGGGTTCTGCAGCCTCTCCTCTCCTCACACTCCAACCCTGCTCATCTCTCAGCTGGACAGTAAGGGCCGTTCACACCACACACTGACAACATGCTGGGGACACTCTGCACTCTCATCACTGCTCTAACATGTAAGGAGTCTGACTTCCTGGAGGTTTTATTTCCTAGTTTATTAATAATGAGTCTGTATGTTTCTCTTTACTACATGTCATCTTCTTATTTCCCAGGTGTCAGTGGTGTGACTGTGGTGACACAGAAGCCTCCTGTTGTGACAGTGAGCAAAGGAGACACGGCCACTATGGACTGTAACCTGGGGACTGTTGATAATAGAGACGGCCACTCTGGACTGTAACCTGGGGACTGTTGATAATAGAGACGGCCACTATGGACTGTAACCTGGGGACTGTTGATAATAGAGAAGTCCACTCTGGACTGTAACCTGGGGACTGTTGATAATAGAGACGGCCACTCTGGACTGTAACCTGGGGACTGTTGATAATAGAGACGACCACTCTGGACTGTAACCTGGGGACTGTTGATGATAGAGACGGACACTCTGGACTGTAACCTGGGGACTGTTGATAATAGAGACAGCCACTATGGACTGTAACCTGGGGACTGTTGATAATAGAGACGACCACTCTGGACTGTAACCTGGGGACTGTTAATAATAGAGACGACCACTCTGGACTGTAACCTGGGGACTGTTGATAATAGAGACGACCACTCTGGACTGTAACCTGGGGACTGTTGATAGTAGAGAAGGCCACTATGGACTGTAACCTGGGGACTGTTGATAATATTGCTGGTTGGTATAAACAGGTTCCAGGAGGAGTCCCTCAGGACGTGTTAAGGTGGTACCACACTGGTTGGAGCTCTGTAGAATATGGTTCTGGTTTCTCCTCTCATAAATTCACATCTAATCATCAGTCTAAATCAGATTATTGTTTGATTATTAACAATGTGGAGGAGACAGACTCAGTAGTGTATTACTGTCAGACTCAAAATGACTCTCCTATCACAGTGATATACACCATGACAAAAACCTCCTCCCCAAATACACTCACTTCTGCTTCATGCGTGGCAGTGGGGTGAACTCTAAGAAACATCAGTTGGTCAGTGATTATTATAACAATATATACATGTCACAATGGGAGATCTGGAAATGGAAGAACCATTCATTCCTACATGTCAACAAGATTATAAGAAGACATTGTCTGAAAGGAGACTGATTTTGTCTCTCTTGTTATGATCATCATCATCATCATCATCATCATCAATCAATCAATCAATTTTATTTTATATAGCCCTTCGTACATCAGCTAATATCTCGAAGTGCTGTACAGACACCCAGCCTAAAACCCCAAACAGCTAGTAATGCAGGTGTAGAAGCACGGTGGCTAGGAAAAACTCCCTAGAAAGGCCAAAACCTAGGAAGAAACCTAGAGAGGAACCAGGCTATGAGGGGTGGCCAGTCCTCTTCTGGCTGTGCCGGGTGGAGATTATAACAGAACTATGCCAAGATGTTCAAAAATGTTCATAAGTGACAAGCATGGTCAAATAATAATCATGAATAATTTTCAGTTGGCTTTTCATAGCCGATCATCAAGAGTTGAAAAACAACAGGTCTGGGACAGGTGGCGGTTCCATAACCGCAGGCAGAACAGCTGAAACTGGAATAGCAGCAAGGCCAGGCGGACTGGGGACAGCAAGGAGTCACCACGGGCGGCAGTCCCGACGCATGGTCCTAGGGCCCAGGTCCTCCGAGAGAAAGAAAGAGAGAAGGAGAAAATTAGAGAGAGCCAAGATTTTCAAAATTTCCATAAATGACAAGCATGGTCAAATAATAATCAGGAATAAATCTCAGTTGGCTTTTCATAGCCGATCATTAAGAGTTGAAAACAGCAGGTCTGGGACAGGTAGGGGTTCCATAACCGCAGGCAGAACAGTTGAAACTGGAATAGCAGCAAGGCCAGGCGGACTGGGGACAGCAAGGAGTCACCACGGCCGGTAGTCCCGACGTATGGTCCTAGGGCTCAGGTCCTCCGAGAGAAAGAAAGAGAGAAGGAGAAAATTAGAGAGAGCCAAGATTTTCAAAATGTTCATAAATGACAAGCATGGTCAAATAATAATCAGGAATAAATCTCAGTTGGCTTTTCATAGCCGATCATTAAGAGTTGAAAACAGCAGGTCTGGGACAGGTAGGGGTTCCGTAACCGCAGGCAGAACAGTTGAAACTGGAATAGCAGCAAGGCCAGGCGGACTGGGGACAGCAAGGTGTCATCATGCCCGGTAGTCCTGACGTATGGTCCTAGGGCTCAGGTTCTCATCATCATCATCATCATCATCAGGTCAAAACTGCATCATATGGATAGTGCTTTAACTGATGGATTCAAAAGGACCAGACACCAACAGCAGAATATGATGCTATACTATATACTGTTACTTCATAGAGAGGAACTCTAGAAAAGCCTGAGATGTTTGTAGAGAGAGTGAAGCTGTCTGAATGGGATGTTTCAGTTCCTGTCCTCTCAGTAGAGAGAGTGAAGCTCTGTCTGAATGGGATGTTTCAGTTCCTGTCCTCTCAGTAGAGAGAGTGAAGCTCTGTCTGAATGGGATGTTTCAGTTCCTGTCCTCTCAGTAGAGAGAGTGAAGCTCTGTCTGAATGGGATGTTTCAGTTCCTGTCCTCTCAGTAGAGAGAGTGAAGCTCTGTCTGAATGGGATGTTTCAGTTCCTGTCCTCTCAGTAGAGAGAGTGAAGCTCTGTCTGAATGGGATGTTTCAGTTCCTGTCCTCTCAGTAGAGAGAGTGAAGCTCTGTCTGAATGGGATGTTTCAGTTCCTGTCCTCTCAGTAGAGAGAGTGAAGCTCTGTCTGAATGGGATGTTTCAGTTACTGTCCTCTCAGTAGAGAGAGTGAAGCTCTGTCTGAATGGATGTTTCAGTTCCTGTCCTCTCAGTAGAGAGAGTGAAGCTCTGTCTGAATGGGATGTTTCAGTTCCTGTCCTCTCAGTAGAGAGAGTGAAGCTCTGTCTGAATGGGATGTTTAAGTTCCTGTCCTCTCAGTAGAGAGAGAGAAGCTCTGTCTGAATGGGATGTTTCAGTTCCTGTCCTCTCAGTAGAGAGAGTGAAGCTCTGTCTGAATGGGATGTTTCAGTTCCTGTCCTCTCAGTAGAAAGAGTGAAGCTCTGTCTGAATGGGATGTTTCAGTTCCTGTCCTCTCAGTAGAGAGAGTGAAGCTCTGTCTGAATGGGATGTTTCAGTTCCTGTCCTCTCAGTAGAAAGAGTGAAGCTCTGTCTGAATGGGATGTTTCAGTTGCTGTCCTCTCAGTAGTGACAGTGAAGCTCTGTCTGAATGGGATGTTTCAGTTCCTGTCCTCTCAGTAGAGAGAGTGAAGCTCTGTCTGAATGGGATGTTTCAGTTCCTGTCCTCTCAGTAGAGAGAGTGAAGCTCTGTCTGAATGGGATGTTTCAGTTCCTGTCTTCTTAGTAGTGACAGTGAAGCTCTGTCTGAATGGGATGTTTCAGTTCCTGTCCTCTCAGTAGAGAGAGTGAAGCTCTGTCTGAATGGGATGTTTCAGTTCCTGTCCTCTCAGTAGAGAGAGTGAGGAGGTTTTTGTACGGCTGTGTATACAAACTGAATCACTGTGGTATTCGGACAAGGAACCAAGCTCATTGTCACTGGTGAGTACCCTTTCTTTTAACCTTATTTTTGTTTTCAAGGTTTTTTGTAATACGTAATAGTTAATAGAGTTACATATTTAACATTATATTCTTATTTCATATTTATTTCGTGTAAATAACCTACTTTGTGGACTGATTATCAAGTGTCATGGACACCATGTGACAGCTTCATAGCCTACAGTATATCTGTAGTTGTTGATTTCACATTTAAACTTAAAAAACGTGATGGACTATTTGACCATGTAGGTTACTGCTGTCACTTGACAACACTACTCATTTATAATGTCTCATACAATAATAATATATTTACTCAGAGGTAGATTTGAATGTGAAGTCTACATAAAGTTGTATCAACCTTTAAAATGTTTGTCCCACGTTATATTAAATAATGATAAAACCATGTATATGGTAGTTACACATAATGTTGCTACATGATTCATTACATTGCAGTTGGTAACTCTGTTTGCTGGTTGACTAGTAGTAGGATATATGTTTGATTTTATCCCTCATTCAGAACATCTGACTACTTGATTATGTTTAAACTTAGAGATCTGAACTCATTATCCACTTGCACAGAAATCTGCTTTACCTCTGAAAAGTCACATATGGAGAGTTACTTAGAAAGTCCAGCTACAAACAGACATATGAGTAATATGTAACAATAGAATTACATGGTTTTAGTGCCTTTTAATTTGAGCCCAACATGTTAATTGTTTGTAGCCTTTGAGAAAATGTAATATTTTTTATTCTACAGTATAATCACACAACCCTGTTTTATTCTACTAACATATCAAATGATTTAGTGTAATATTTATTCTGCTCATTCCATTGGTCCAGACTCTACCCTCCCTCCGCCTGTCTTGACCATCTTCCCTCCGTCCAGCGATGAGTTGAAGTCCAGCAAAGTCACCCTGGTGTGTCTGGCCAGTCAGATGGCCATGGGCTACGCTGATGTCAGCTGGACAGCGGGAGGGAATCCGGTCACCGGCGGCATCGCTACGAGTGGCCCGGTGCCGCAAGCCGACAAGACGTTCCAACTCAGCAGCTGTCTGACCGTTGACACGTCAGAATGGAACCAGGACAAAGTGTTCTCATGTAAAGTCACCGCGGGCTCCAAGTTCGCTGAGAAAGACATCAAGAAGTCTGTATGCAGCACTGAATAGCCTGAGAACCATTGTAATGTCCATTTGATTTTCTACATCACTTTTCAACATATTGTTAATGCATTAGAAGTTTAACCTGCATATATACATTATGTTCCATAAAAGATAAATAGCTAATCACACTGATATCATAGGCTATATGATAAGTAGACTTTTTATATTTGAAATGGGTTGCTTTGCAGATGTACAATAGAGGAATAGTTAGGGCTTTGCTGTATTGTGGATATTAAATAAAGAACATTCTAAAGAACAAGTGTTTGTATTTGAGCATGTTGATGAACATCAGTGTTAGCAGCACTAAATGAGGGGGAGTTTAACTGAACTCAAACAGAGCAGCCTGCTCTCTTTTGACCAGATCTAGAAATAGTTAATCTAGATATCCAGGATGTAGAGCAGGTTTACTGTAATGTTAATGAATAACCAGAGATGGACCAGAGGTTTAGTTTAAATTACAACTTCACATTATTGAGAACCTTCATTACTGTGATATGATTGTATTATAAGATCATTCTGAAAGTATATATTTAATAATCTATTTAAAATAGTTGATTTGAAAAGGCAACTTGATTATTTCCCAGGCAATATTTGCTTGTACTTTTCACTGTATGAAGAATTAAAACAACGGTACAGTAACATGATAAATTCAATATATTCATAGTTTATATTCAATAGTGTTATAAACGTACGTCTTACTATAATGTACAATAACATTTTACTCATGAATATTTTCTCTCCATACATCTTTGCCAGCAGGGGGAAAAAGAAGAGATATAATATTATAATATGCTTCCACCTTGTGGCTCAAACAGTTGTATTTCATTATAGTTGTATTTCATTGTAATCATTTCCAGACTAAATCCATCACCAGTTTCAAATCAATCACAAATGACGTTATGGAAAGTTACTGTACAGTATCTCTGTTGTCAGTACAAATCTCTCCTCAGTTCTGTGTTGGACTGGTTCAGAGAGGAGTGTAGTGATGTAGTTGAGACTAAATCAGTCTAACTAAGGTTTAGGGACCCTCCTTCCTCTAGTACTAGTGGATGGGTGTAGTAGTAGAGAGACTATATCAGTCTAACTAAGGTTTAGGGACCCTCCTTCCTCTAGTACTAGTGAATGGGTGTAGTAGTAGAGAGACTATATCTGTCTAACTAAGGTTTAGGGACCCTTCTTCCTCTAGTACTAGTGGATGGGTGTAGTAGTAGAGAGACTATATCAGTCTAACTAAGGTTTAGGGACCCTCCTTCCTCTAGTACTAGTGGATGGGTGTAGTAGTAGAGAGAATATATCTGTCTAACTAAGGTTTAGGGACCCTCCTTCCTCTAGTACTAATGGATGGGTGTAGTAGTAGAGAGAATATATCTGTCTAACTAAGGTTTAGGGACCCTCCTTCCTCTAGTACTAGTGGATGGGTGTAGTAGAGAGACTATATCTGTCTAACTAAGGTTTAGGGACCCTCCTTCCTCTAGTACTAGTGGATGGGTGTAGTAGTAGAGAGAGACTATATCTGTCTAACTAAGGTTTAGGGACCCTCCTTCCTCTAGTACTAGTGGATGGGTGTAGTAGTAGAGAGACTATATCTGTCTAACTAAGGTTTAGGGATCCTCCTTCCTCTAGTACTAGTGGATGGGTGTAGTAGAGAGAGACTATATCTGTCTAACTAAGGTTTAGGGACCCTCCTTCCTCTAGTACTAGTGGATGGGTGTAGTAGAGAGAGACTATATCTGTCTAACTAAGGTTTAGGGATCCTCCTTCCTCTAGTACTAGTGGATGGGTGTAGTAGTAGAGAGACTATATCTGTCTAACTAAGGTTTAGGGACCCTCCTTCCTCTAGTACTAGTGGATGGGTGTAGTAGAGAGAGACTATATCTGTCTAACTAAGGTTTAGGGATCCTCCTTCCTCTAGTACTAGTGGATGGGTGTAGTAGTAGAGAGACTATATCAGTCTAACTAAGGTTTAGGGACCCTCCTTCCTCTAGTACTAGTGGATGGGTGTAGTAGAGAGAGACTATATCTGTCTAACTAAGGTTTAGGGACCCTCCTTCCTCTAGTACTAGTGGATGGGTGTAGTAGAGAGAGACTATATCTGTCTAACTAAGGTTTAGGGATCCTCCTTCCTCTAGTACTAGTGGATGGGTGTAGTAGTAGAGAGACTATATCAGTCTAACTAAGGTTTAGGGACCCTCCTTCCTCTAGTACTAGTGGATGGGTGTAGTAGAGAGACTATATCAGTCTAACTAAGGTTTAGGGACCCTCCTTCCTCTAGTGCTAGTGGATGGGTGTAGTAGAAAGACTATATCAGTCTAACTTAGGTTTAGGGACCCTCCTTCCTCTAGTACTAGTGGATGGGTGTAGTAGAGAGAGACTATATCTGTCTAACTAAGGTTTAGGGACCCTCCTTCCTCTAGTACTAGTGGATGGGTGTAGTAGTAGAGAGACTATATCAGTCTAACTAAGGTTTAGGGACCCTTCTTCCTCTAGTACTAGTGGATGGGTGTAGTAGAGAGAGACTATATCTGTCTAACTAAGGTTTAGGGACCCTCCCTCCTCTGGTCCTCATGAACCCTTGTCCTGTTCCATTTTCTCTCTCTGTGTCCTCATCTGGTTCCTCACATCTGTCCTCGGTGGTGCCCTCACTCAGTCTGGTCTTGTTCACATTGGGGCGAATCCTAACTTGCAGTTCAGTCACATTTTCACTTAGTCTCCCATTGGCATCAATGCATGACTAAGTAAAGATTCACCTTAATTGGAAGTTAGGATTCACCCCATCGTGCATCAGTGATCAGAATAGAGTCTGCAGTTCTATCAACGTCCACCAGAGGAGGACATACGACCACCAATAATGACTGAGGAAAGATCTACATGTACTTTACAACAGGAACAGCTGTCTGTAGACCACTGGTTTCAGTCCCACCCAAAGACCAGCTGATAGTTTCATATCTACTATCTCTAGTTATCAGAGTCATTCACCAGGGACGTGTTGTAGATCTGACACTGAGTTACAGGCAGTGATGTGTTGTTCCCCTTCTCCCCCAGCACACACCTGCTTCCCCTCCCCTCCTCCTCTCCTTATTTATAGCTTCATGTAAATGAAGAGTTTATTTTATCTCATCTCAGAACTGTGTGGGGGAAGGGGTGGTGGGGGGGTCTGCAGGTGACCAGAGGAGTGGACTGAAACTGAAAATGTGTCCCAAATGGCACTATGTTCCCTTTATAGTGCACTACTTTTGACAAAGGCCCATTGGGTTCTGGTCAACAGTAGTGCACTATAAAGGGAATAGGGAGACATCCTGAGTACCTCATAATTATGTTGGTCTTGTGTAGAACTAGTATAGGATAATAAACTCCATTCATGGTTTGATGGAGGTAGGAGATTAGATACCTCATCATTATGTTAGTCTTGTGAAGAACTAGTATAGGATATTAAACTCCAGTTATGGTTTGATGGAGGTAGAATAGGAGTCAGTGAAGAAGACAGGGCCTCATGTAGAGCAATGAGAATAGCTGGTGATTGGTTAACTTTAGAGGCCCCTCCCTCTGTTCTTCCCTGTCTGTCTCCTTATAGGTGGGTCCTGCAGCCTCTCCTCTCCTCACACTTCAACCCTGCTCATCTCTCAGCTGGACAGTAAGGGCCGTTCACACCACACACTGACAACATGCTGGGGACACTCTGCACTCTCATCACTGCTCTAACATGTAAGGAATTTACTATATGTTCAACATGAATCACAAAAAGCCATTAGAAGTTGTTAATTCATGTATGATGAAATGTCCTAAATTGTATTTCATTCCCACAGATGTCAGTTGCCAGAAAGCAGTGAAACAGACACCTTCAGTACTGACTGTCAGTACAAAGGGGACTGCTACTTTTTACTGTGACATTACCAAACATGAAGGCAATTATGTAAGCTGGTATAAACAGGTTCCAGGAGGAGCTCCTCAGTATGTGTTAAGGTTTTACCGTACTCATGCCTCTCCTGATGAATATGGATCTGGTTTCTCCTCTGATCGTTTCACATCTAAAGCCACGTCTGATAAGGATTATCAGTTTATAATCAGTAATGTGGAGGAGACAGACTCAGCAGTGTATTACTGTCAGACATGGGACGACTCTGTTGAAGAGGCTGTATCACAGTGATATACACCATGACAAAAACCTCCTCACCAAACACACTCACTTCTGCTTTCAGATGTTCTGAATATAGATACTAACTGAATGTCAAGTCATCCTGAACCAGTGTGTCTGCAGTAGGAGAACATTCCATGCTTGTGTTTTACACAAAACCCTTCACACATTTACTAGAATGTTGTCATTAACAATTACACCTAGTTGTCACAAAGCATGAATGATAAAGTGATATTCCAGAAGGTTCAGTCCTAACAGAAGACTCCATGTATCAGACAACCTCCATGATAGTCAGTCCCCTGGTTTACAGTAGAGATGTATTACATCAACAGTCATTTAGTGATGTACTGTTAGTTCAGAACCCCACTATCAGGTACAGATAATATTATAATGTTATTATCTATATTATGACATGCTGATTTCAGTAAACTAACCAACACAACTCACATGAAACTAAATACTGCTCCTTTCAGTATAACCAAAATGATCCCATATGGTTTTTGTTAGTCCAATATAAAATATATATATTTTTGATAGTTGAATAGTT
>NC_092086.1:19773410-19818434 GCF_045679555.1 Salvelinus alpinus
CAGTAATTTAAATTGATTAAAAGTCCATCATACAGAAGCTGATAGGGTGAGATAGAGGCCCCTCCCTCTGGTCCTCCCTGGCTTGGTGATAGGTTAACTACAGAGGCCCCTCCCTCTGGTCCTCCCTGGCTGTCTCCTTATAGGTGGGTTCTGCAGCCTCTCCTCTCCTCACACTCCAACCCTGCTCATCTCTCAGCTGGACAGTAAGGGTCGTTCACACCACACACTGACAACATGCTGGGGACACTCTGCACTCTCATCACTGCTCTAACATGTAAGGAGTCTGACTTCCTGGAGGTTTTACTTCCTGTTTTATTATTAATGAGTCTGTATGTTTCTCTTTACTACATGTCATCTTATTTCCCAGGTGTCAGTGGTGTGACTGTGGTGACACAGAAGCCTCCTGCTGTGACAGTGAGGAAAGGAGAGAAGGCTACTCTGGACTGTCACCTGGGGACTGTTGATAATAGAGACGGCCACTCTGGACTGTAACCTGGGGACTGTTGATAGTAGAGACGACCACTCTGGACTGTAACCTGGGGACTGTTGATAATAGAGACGGATACACTGGACTGTAACCTGGGGACTGTTGATAACAGAGACGGACTCTATGGACTGTAACCTGGGGACTGTTGATAATAGAGACGGCCACTATGGACTGTAACCTGGGGACTGTTGATGATAGAGACGGACACTCTGGACTGTAACCTGGGGACTGTTGATAATAGAGACGGCCACTATGGACTGTAACCTGGGGTCTGTTGATAATAGAGACGGCCACTCTGGACTGTAACCTGGGGACTGTTGATAATAGAGACGGCCACTCTGGACTGTAAACTGGGGACTGTTGATAATAGAGACGGCCACTCTGGACTGTAACCTGGGGACTGTTGATAATAGAGACGGCCACTCTGGACTGTAACCTGGGGACTGTTGATAATAGAGACGGCCACTCTGGACTGTAACCGGGGGACTGTTGATAGTAGAGACGGCCACTGGACTGTAACCTGGGGACTGTTGATAATAGAGACGGCCACTCTGGACTGTAACCTGGTGACTGTTGATAAGAGACGGCCACTCTGGACTGTAACCTGGAGACTTTTGATAATAGAGACGGCCACTCTGGACTGTAACCTGGGGACTGTTGATAATAGAGACGGCCACTCTGGACTGTAACCTGGAGACTGTTGATAATAGAGACGGACACTCTGGACTGTAACCTGGGGACTGTTGATAGTAGAGACGGCCACTCTGGACTGTAACCTGGAGACTGTTGATAATAGAGACGGCCACTCTGGACTGTAACCTGGGGACTGTTGATAATAGAGACGGCCACTCTGGACTGTAACCTGGGGACTGTTGATAATAGAGACGGCCACTCTGGACTGTAACCTGGGGACTGTTGATAATAGAGACGGACACTCTGGACTGTAACCTGGGGACTGTTGATAATAGAGACGGCCACTCTGGACTGTAACCTGGGGACTGTTGATAATAGAGACGGACACTCTGGACTGTAACCTGGGGACTGTTGATAGTAGAGACGGCCACTCTGGACTGTAAACTGTGGACTGTTGATAATAGAGACGGCCACTCTGGACTGTAACCTGGGGACTGTTTATAGTAGAGACGGACACTCTGGACTGTAACCTGGGGACTGTTGATAGTAGAGACGGCCACTCTGGACTGTAAACTGTGGACTGTTGATAATAGAGACGGCCTCTCTGGATTTTAACCTGGGGACTGTTGATAATAGAGATGGACACTCTGGATTGTAACCTGGGGACTGTTGATAGTAGAGACGCCCACTCTGGACTGTAACCTGGGGACTGTTGATAAGAGACGGCCACTCTGGACTGTAACCTGGGGTCTGTTGATAATAGAGACGGACACTCTGGACTGTAACCTGGGGACTGTTGATAATAGAGACGGACACTCTGGACTGTAACCTGGGGACTGTTGATAATAGAGACGACCACTATGGACTGTAACCTGGGGACTGTTGATAATAGAGACGGCCACTATGGACTGTAACCTGGGGACTGTTGATAATAGAGACGACCACTATGGACTGTAACCTGGGGACTGTTGATAATAGAGACGGACACTATGGACTGTAACCTGGTGACTGTTGATAGTAGAGACGGCCACTCTGGACTGTAACCTGGAGACTGTTGATAATAGAGACGGACACTCTGGACTGTAACCTGGTGACTGTTGATAGTAGAGACGGCCACTCTGGACTGTAACCTGGGGACTGTTGATAATAGAGACGGCCACTCTGGACTGTAACCTGGGGACTGTTGATAGTAGAGACGGCCATTATGGACTGTAACCTGGAGACTGTTGATAGTAGAGATGGCCACTCTGGACTGTAACCTGGGGACTGTTGATAATAGAGACGGCCACTCTGGACTGTAACCTGGGGACTGTTGATAATAGAGACGGCCACTGGACTGTAACCTGGGGACTGTTGATAATAGAGACGGACACTCTGGACTGTAACCTGGGGACTGTTGATAATAGAGACGGCCACTCTGGACTGTAACCTGGGGACTGTTGATAATAGAGACGGACACTCTGGACTGTAACCTGGGGACTGTTGATAGTAGAGACGGCCACTCTGGACTGTAAACTGTGGACTGTTGATAATAGAGACGGCCACTCTGGACTGTAACCTGGGGACTGTTGATAGTAGAGACGGACACTCTGGACTGTAACCTGGGGACTGTTGATAGTAGAGACGGCCACTCTGGACTGTAAACTGTGGACTGTTGATAATAGAGACGGCCTCTCTGGATTGTAACCTGGGGACTGTTGATAGTAGAGACGGCCACTCTGGACTGTAACCTGGGGACTGTTGATAAGAGACGGCCACTCTGGACTGTAACCTGGGGTCTGTTGATAATAGAGACGGACACTCTGGACTGTAACCTGGGGACTGTTGATAATAGAGACGGACACTCTGGACTGTAACCTGGGGACTGTTGATAATAGAGACGACCACTATGGACTGTAACCTGGGGACTGTTGATAATAGAGACGACCACTATGGACTGTAACCTGGGGACTGTTGATAATAGAGACGGACACTATGGACTGTAACCTGGTGACTGTTGATAGTAGAGACGGCCACTCTGGACTGTAACCTGGAGACTGTTGATAATAGAGACGGACACTCTGGACTGTAACCTGGTGACTGTTGATAGTAGAGACGGCCACTCTGGACTGTAACCTGGGGACTGTTGATAATAGAGACGGCCACTCTGGACTGTAACCTGGGGACTGTTGATAGTAGAGACGGCCATTATGGACTGTAACCTGGAGACTGTTGATAGTAGAGACAGCCACTATGGACTGTAACCTGTGGACTGTTGATAATAGAGACGACCACTCTGGACTGTAACCTGGGGACTGTTGATAGTAGAGACGGCCACTCTGGACTGTAAACTGTGGACTGTTGATAATAGAGACGGCCACTCTGGACTGTAACCTGGGGACTGTTGATAGTAGAGACGGACACTCTGGACTGTAACCTGGGGACTGTTGATAGTAGAGACGGCCACTCTGGACTGTAAACTGTGGACTGTTGATAATAGAGACGGCCTCTCTGGATTGTAACCTGGGGACTGTTGATAATAGAGATGGACACTCTGGATTGTAACCTGGGGACTGTTGATAGTAGAGACGGCCACTCTGGACTGTAACCTGGGGACTGTTGATAAGAGACGGCCACTCTGGACTGTAACCTGGGGTCTGTTGATAATAGAGACGGACACTCTGGACTGTAACCTGGGGACTGTTGATAATAGAGACGGACACTCTGGACTGTAACCTGGGGACTGTTGATAATAGAGACGACCACTATGGACTGTAACCTGGGGACTGTTGATAATAGAGACGGCCACTATGGACTGTAACCTGGGGACTGTTGATAATAGAGACGGACACTATGGACTGTAACCTGGTGACTGTTGATAGTAGAGACGGCCACTCTGGACTGTAACCTGGAGACTGTTGATAATAGAGACGGACACTCTGGACTGTAACCTGGTGACTGTTGATAGTAGAGACGGCCACTCTGGACTGTAACCTGGGGACTGTTGATAATAGAGACGGCCACTCTGGACTGTAACCTGGGGACTGTTGATAGTAGAGACGGCCATTATGGACTGTAACCTGGAGACTGTTGATAGTAGAGACGGCCACTCTGGACTGTAACCTGGGGACTGTTGATAATAGAGACGGCCACTCTGGACTGTAACCTGGGGACTGTTGATAATAGAGACGGCCACTGGACTGTAACCTGGGGACTGTTGATAATAGAGACGGACACTCTGGACTGTAACCTGGGGACTGTTGATAATAGAGACGGCCACTCTGGACTGTAACCTGGGGACTGTTGATAATAGAGACGGACACTCTGGACTGTAACCTGGGGACTGTTGATAGTAGAGACGGCCACTCTGGACTGTAAACTGTGGACTGTTGATAATAGAGACGGCCACTCTGGACTGTAACCTGGGGACTGTTGATAGTAGAGACGGACACTCTGGACTGTAACCTGGGGACTGTTGATAGTAGAGACGGCCACTCTGGACTGTAAACTGTGGACTGTTGATAATAGAGACGGCCTCTCTGGATTGTAACCTGGGGACTGTTGATAGTAGAGACGGCCACTCTGGACTGTAACCTGGGGACTGTTGATAAGAGACGGCCACTCTGGACTGTAACTTGGGGTCTGTTGATAATAGAGACGGACACTCTGGACTGTAACCTGGGGACTGTTGATAATAGAGACGGACACTCTGGACTGTAACCTGGGGACTGTTGATAATAGAGACGACCACTATGGACTGTAACCTGGGGACTGTTGATAATAGAGACGACCACTATGGACTGTAACCTGGGGACTGTTGATAATAGAGACGGACACTATGGACTGTAACCTGGTGACTGTTGATAGTAGAGACGGCCACTCTGGACTGTAACCTGGAGACTGTTGATAATAGAGACGGACACTCTGGACTGTAACCTGGTGACTGTTGATAGTAGAGACGGCCACTCTGGACTGTAACCTGGGGACTGTTGATAATAGAGACGGCCACTCTGGACTGTAACCTGGGGACTGTTGATAGTAGAGACGGCCATTATGGACTGTAACCTGGAGACTGTTGATAGTAGAGACGGCCACTATGGACTGTAACCTGTGGACTGTTGATAATAGAGACGACCACTCTGGACTGTAACCTGGGGACTGTTGATAATAGAGACGGCCATTATGGACTGTAACCTGGAGACTGTTGATAATAGAGACGGCCACTATGGACTGTAACCTGGGGACTGTTGATAATATTACTGGTTGGTATTAACAGGTTCCAGTAGGAGTCCCTCAGTACATGTTAAGGTGGTACCACACTGGTTGGAGCTCTGTAGAATATGGTTCTGGTTTCTCCTCTCCTAAATTCACATTTAATCATCAGTCTAAATCGGATTATTGTTTGATTATTAACAATGTGGAGGAGACAGACTCAGCAGTGTATTACTGTCAGACTCAAAATGACTCTCGTATCACAGTGATATACACCATGACAAAAACCTCCTCACCAAATACACTCACTTCTGCTTCATGCGTGGTAGAGGGGTGAACTCTAAGAAACAGCAGTTGGTCAGTGATTATTATAACAATATATACATGACACAATGGGAGATCTGGAAATGGAAGAACCATTCATTCCTACATGTCAAAAAGATTATAAGAAGACATTGTCTGAAAGGAAACTGATGTTGTTTCTCTTGTTGTGATCATCATCATCATCATCATCATCATCATCATCATCATCATCATCATCACCATCATCATCACCACCACCACCACCACCATCATCATCATCATCATCACCATCATCATCACCATCATCACCACCACCACCATCATCATCATCATCATCATCATCACCATCATCATCACCATCATCATCACCACCACCACCATCATCATCATCATCATCATCATCATCATCCTCAGGTCAATACTGCATCATATGGATAGTGCTTTAACTGATGGATTCAAAAGGACCAGACACCAACAGCAGAATATGATGCTATACTATATACTGTTACTTCATAGAGAGGAACTCTAGAAAAACAAAAAATGTTTGTAGTGAGAGTGAAGCTCTGTCTGAATGGGATGTTTCAGTTCCTGTCCTCTCAGTAGAGAGAGTGAAGCTCTGTCTGAATGGGATGTTTCAGTTCCTGTCCTCTCAGTAGAGAGAGTGAAGCTCTGTCTGAATGGGATGTTTCAGTTCCTGTCCTCTCAGTAGAGAGAGTGAAGCTCTGTCTGAATGGGATGTTTCAGTTCCTGTCCTCTCAGTAGAGAGAGTGAAGCTCTGTCTGAATGGGATGTTTCAGTTCCTGTCCTCTCAGTAGAGAGAGTGAAGCTCTGTCTGAATGGGATGTTTCAGTTCCTGTCCTCTCAGTAGAGAGAGTGAAGCTCTGTCTGAATGGGATGTTTCAGTTCCTGTCCTCTCAGTAGAGAGAGTGAAGCTCTGTCTGAATGGGATGTTTCAGTTCCTGTCCTCTCAGTAGAGCGAGTGAAGCTCTGTCTGAATGGGATGTTTCAGTTCCTGTCCTCTCAGTAGAGAGAGTGAAGCTCTGTCTGAATGGGATGTTTCAGTTCCTGTCCTCTCAGTAGAGAGAGTGAAGCTCTGTCTGAATGGGATGTTTCAGTTCCTGTCCTCTCAGTAGAGAGAGTGAAGCTCTGTCTGAATGGGATGTTTCAGTTCCTGTCCTCTCAGTAGAGTGAGTGAAGCTCTGTCTGAATGGGATGTTTCAGTTCCTGTCCTCTCAGTAGAGAGAGTGAAGCTCTGTCTGAATGGGATGTTTCAGTTCCTGTCCTCTCAGTAGAGAGAGTGAGGAGGTTTTTGTACGGCTGTGTATACAAACTGAATCACTGTGGTATTCGGACAAGGAACCAAGCTCTTTGTTACTGGTGAGTACCCTTTCTTTTAACCTTATATTTTTGTTTTCAAGGTTTTTTGTAATAATTAATAGTTAATAGAGTTACATATTTAACATTATATTCCTATTTCATATTTATTTCGTGTAAATAACCTACTTTGTGGACTGATTATCAAGAGTCATGGACACCATGTGACAGCTTCATAGCCTACAGTATATCTGTAGTTGTTGATTTCACATTTAAACTTAAAAAACGTGATGGACTATTTGACCATGTAGGTTACTGCTGTCACTTGACAACACTACTCATTTATAATGTCTCATACAATAATAATATATTTACTCAGAGGTAGATTTGAATGTGAAGTCTACATAAAGTTGTATGAACCCTTTAATATGTTGGTCCCACATTATATTAATTAATGATAAAACCATGTATATGGTAGTTACACACAATGTTGCTACATGATTCATTACATTACAGTTGGTAACTCTGTTTGCTGGTTGACTAGTAGTAGGATATATGTTTGATTGTATCCCTCATTCAACACATCTGACTTCTTGATTATGTTTAAACTTAGAGATCTGAACTCATTATCCACTTGCACAGGAATCTGCTTTACCTCTGAAAAGTCACATATGGAGAGTTATTTAGAAAGTAAAAAAATAAGTCCAGCTACAAACAGAGATATGAGTAATATGTAACTATAGAATTACATGGTTTTAGTGCCTTTTAGTTTAGGAGCCCAAAATGTTCATTGTTTGTATCCTTTGAGAAAACGTTGTATTTTTTATTCTACAGTATAATCACACAACCCTGTTTCATTCTACTAACATATCAAATGATTTAGTGTAATATGTATTCTGCTCATTCCATTGGTCCAGACTCTACCCTCCCTCCACCTGTCTTGACCATCTTCCCTCCGTCCAGCGATGAGTTGAAGTCCAGCAAAGTCACCCTGGTGTGTCTGGTCAGTCAGATGGCCATGGGCTACGCTGATGTCAGCTGGACAGCGGGAGGGAATCCGGTCACCGGCGGCATCGCTACGAGTGGCCCGGTGCCGCAAGCCGACAAGACGTTCCAACTCAGCAGCTGTCTGACCGTTGACACGTCAGAATGGAACCAGGACAAAGTGTTCTCATGTAAAGTCACCGCGGGCTCCAAGTTCGCTGAGAAAGACATCAAGAAGTCTGTATGCAGCACTGAATAGCCTGAGAACCATTGTAATGTCCAGTTGATTTTCTACATCACTTTTCAAGATATTGTTAATGCATTAGAAGTTTAACCTGCATATATACATTATGTTCCATAAAAGATAAATAGCTAATCACACTGATATCATAGGCTATATGATAAGTAGACTTTTTATATTTGAAATGGGTTGCTTTGCAGATGTATAATAGAGGAATAGTTAGAGCTTTGCTGTATTGTGGATATTCAATAAAGAACATTCTAAAGAACAAGTGTTTGTATTTGAGCATGTTGATGAACATCAGTGTTAGCAGCACTAAAAGAGGGGGAGGTTAACTGAACTCAAACAGAGCAGCCTGCTCTCTTTTGACCAGATCCAGAAATAGTTGATCTCGATATCCAGGATGTAGAGCAGGTTTACTGTAATGTTAATGAATAACCAGAGATGGAGGTTTAGTTTAAATTACAACTTCACCCCATCGTGCCTCAGTGATCAGAATAGAGTCTGCAGTTCTGTCAACGTACACCAGAGTGAGACATAGGACCACCAATAATGACTGAGGAAAGATCTACATGTACTTTACAACAGGAACAGCTGTCTGTAGACCACTGGTTTCAGTCCCACCCAAAGACCAGCTGATGGTTTCATGTCTAGTATCTCTAGTTATCAGAGTCATTCACCAGGGACGTGTTTTAGATCTGACACTGAGTTACAGGCAGTGATGTGTTGTTCCCCTTCTCCCCCAGGACACACCTGCTTCCCCTCCCCTCCTCTCCTTATTTATAGCTTCATGCAAATGAAGAGGTTATTTTATCTCCTCTCAGAACTGTGTGGGGAGAGGGGGGGGTGGGGGGGTCTGCAGGTCACCAGAGGAGTGGACTGAAACTGAAAATGTGTCCCAAATGGCACTATGTTCCCTTTATAGTGCACTACTTTTGACAAAGGCCCATTGGGTTCTGGTCAACAGTAGTGCACTATAAAGGGAATAGGGAGACATCCTGAGTACCTCATAATTATGTTGGTCTTGTGTAGAACTAGTATAGGATAATAAACTCCATTCATGGTTTGATGGAGGTAGGAGATTAGATACCTCATCATTATGTTGGTCTTGTGTAGAACTAGTATAGAAAATTGAACTCCAGTTATGATTTGATGGAGGTAGAATATGAGTCAGTGAAGAAGACAGGGCCTCATGTAGAGCAATGAGAATAGCTGGTGATTGGTTAACTTCAGAGGCCCCTCCCTCTGGTCCTCCCTGTCTGTCTCCTTATAGGTGGGTCCTGCAGCCTCTCCTCTCCTCACACTCCAACCCTGCTCATCTCTCAGCTGGACAGTAAGGGCCGTTCACACCACACACTGACAACATGCTGGGGACACTCTGCACTCTCATCACTGCTCTAACATGTAAGGAATTTACTATATGTTCAACATGAATCAAAAAAAGCCATTAGAAGTTGTTAATTCATCTATTATTAAATGTCGTAAATTGTATTTCATTCCCACAGATGTCAGTTGCCAGAAAGCAGTGACACAGACACCTTCAGTACTGACTGTCAGTACAAAGGGAACTGCTACTTTTTACTGTGACATTACCAAAGATGAAGGCAATTATGCAAACTGGTATAAACAGGTTCCAGGAGGAGCTCCTCAGTATGTGTTAAGGTTTCACCATTCTCATGACTCTCCTAATCAATATGGATCTGGTTTCTCCTCTGATCGTTTCACATCTAAAGCCACGTCTGATAAGGATTATCAGTTTATAATCAGTAATGTGGAGGAGACAGACTCAGCAGTGTATTACTGTCAGACATGGGACAACTCTGTTAGTGAGTACGTATCACAGTGATATACACCATGACAAAAACCTCCTCACCAAACACACTCACTTCTGCTTTCAGATGTTCTGAATATAGACACTAACTGAATGTCAAGTCATCCTGAACCAGTGTGTCTGCAGGAGGAGAACATTCCATGCTTGTGTTTTACACAAAACCCTTCACACATTTACTAGAATGTTGTCATTAACAATTACAGCTAGTTGTCACAAAGCATGAATGATAAAGTGATATTCCAGAAGGTTCAGTCCTAACAGAAGACTCCATGTATCAGACAACCTCCATGATAGTCAGTCCCCTGGTTTACAGTAGAGACGTATTACATCAACAGTCATTTAGTGATCTACTGTTAGTTTAGAACCCCACTATCAGGTCCAGATATTCTCATTATGTTATTATCTATATTATGACATGCTGATTGCAGTAAGCTTACCAACATACTCATGTTATGTTCTGTTAATTACTGATGCCCCCTTTAAGAATGGAGCACCCTTGGTCATGCACAGTGTTGTTCTATGTTATTCTGGTACTAACTCGTTTTAGTAAATGTGAAGCTCCAGTTCCATTTCTTGTATTCAGAGTCTTTCTTATTATATGAATAAGTAATAAGACACTACAACTCACATGAAACTAAATACTTCTCTTTTCAGTGTAACCAAAATGATCCCATATAGTTTGTTATACCAATCTAAAATATATATATTTTTGATAGTTGAATAGTTACTGTATGTTACGAATCCCTTTGGCCCAGCAGTCTAGGGGGGATGGTAACGAGACCCGTAACATAACTCATGCAAATTATAGTAGTAAAAAAGTAACAGTGAGAACGAAATAACCACGGACAACTAAATTACCATCAAGCACTAAGGGTTTATTTTTAAACACGTGGTGAAGGAGGGCAGGAAAAGGGGCTGAGCTGGCCCCAAGGAAAGAAACAAATATCCAAAAACACCCCTAAGCTAGTCTAGCCTGCTTCAATACAGCTAACTAACTAACCAAAAATACAGCGGGTAGTCCGCCCAGTTCTAACTAGTGTTCTTAGACAAAGTATTCCTACAGGTAGTGTATGCCCATGGGCGACTTGTCTTGGTACCCCCTTTTCCCACCATCAAACAAACAGTCAAACACCATAACAAAACAATACTCACAGGGTAACAGACAAAGTGACATGTAGTTGCAAACCACAAGAGAACTAGAGCGAGATTGCATGACATAGAGATCGAACTCCAGAGAAAACAACTGACAGGATTTTAAACCAAGGGAAAGGGAATGTGATAGGGTAAGAGAAAAGGAGCAGGTGTCTTCTGATTAGCGACTGATTGGTGACTGATTGGGGAATGATGATTGCCACCTGTGAGGGGAGAAGGAGAGAAAAGAAATACACATACAGGATACACACACACAGGATACCTGTATCTGTAACACAGTAATTTAAATTGATCAGAAGTCCATCATTACAGAAGCTGATAAGCTTAGATATAGAGGCCCCTCCCTCTGTTCCTCCCTGTCTGTCTCCTTATAGGTGGGTCCTGCAGCCTCTCCTCTCCTTACACTCCAACCCTGCTCATCTCTTAGCTGGACAGTAAGGGCCGTTCACACCACACTCTGACAAGATGCTGGGGACACTCTGCACTCTCATCACTGCTCTAACATGTAAGGAGTCTGACTTCCTGGAGGTTTTACTTCCTGGTTTATTAATAATGAGTCTGTATGTTTCTCTTTACTACACGTCGTCTTCTTATTTCCCAGGTGTCAGTGGTGTGACTGTGGTGACACAGAAGCCTCCTGTTGTGACAGTGAGGAAAGGAGAGACGGCCACTATGGACTGTAACCTGGGGACTGTTGATAATAGAGACGGCCACTCTGGACGGTAACCTGGGGACTGTTGATAATAGAGACGGACACTCTGGACTGTAACCTGGGGACTGTTGATAATAGAGACGGCCACTATGGACTGTAACCTGGGGACTGTTGATAATAGAGACGGACACTCTGGACTGTAACCTGGGGACTGTTGATAATAGAGACGGACACTCTGGACTGTAACCTGGGGACTGTTGATAATAGAGAAGGCCACTCTGGACTGTAACCTGGGGACTGTTGATAATAGAGACGGCCACTATGGACTGTAACCTGGGGACTGTTGATAATAGAGACGGACACTCTGGACTGTAACCTGGGGACTGTTGATAATAGAGAAGGCCACTCTGGACTGTAACCTGGGGACTGTTGATAATAGAGACGGCCACTATGGACTGTAACCTGGGGACTGTTGATAATAGAGAAGGCCACTCTGGACTGTAACCTGGGGACTGTTGATAATAGAGACGGCCACTATGGACTGTAACCTGGGGACTGTTGATAATAGAGACGGCCACTCTGGACTGTAACCTGGGGACTGTTGATAATAGAGAAGGCCACTCTGGACTGTAACCTGGGGACTGTTGATAATAGAGACGGCCACTATGGACTGTAACCTGGGGACTGTTGATAATAGAGACGGCCACTCTGGACTGTAACCTGGGGACTGTTGATAATAGAGACGGCCACTCTGGACTGTAACCTGGGGACTGTTGATGATAGAGACGGCCAGTAGTGAGAGTGAAGCTCTGTCTGAATGGATGTTTCAGTTCCTGTCCTCTCAGTAGAGAGAGTGAAGCTCTGTCTGAATGGGATGTTTCAGTTCCTGTCCTCTCAGTAGAGAGAGTGAAGCTCTGTCTGAATGGGATGTTTCAGTTCCTGTCCTCTCAGTAGTGAGTGAGGAGGTTATTGTACGGCTGTGTATACAAACTGAATCACTGTGGTATTCGGACAAGGAACCAAGCTCATTGTTACTGGTGAGTACCCTTCTAATGTTTTCATCTACAGAATATGTTTTGTTTCTAATATAACGTTGTTAAGATATTATTATTTTTATATGTTTTAATTCATAAAATATTGTTTATATTTACTGATTTAATATTTTGTACCTGGTTAAATCTTGTCTCGTATGTTGTTTGTACATTTTTTATAAACAGTTTGACTGTGTGAATGTCTCTGGTTGGTCCGGGATGTTCGTGTTTTATCATGCTTTTCTTGTGTTTCTGTTGTCTATATAACTCAATGTAAAGGAGATACTTAATCTCAAGTGTTTTATCCTGCTCAATTTCTTAGACAAATGCATACTTTTTTTTATCCCACTTGCTTGTGAATTATTTGTATTTTATTTGAACAATTTGCACATTTCATTCATCTTTTAGCATTTTAGTCTTCCAGAACTGTGAAGAAATATTATAAATAATGTTTCCTGACATGTCTCTGTCTCTCTGTTCCATGGAAAATAACATTTTAACACAGTATCATGACTTATATCAGTATCATTGTAAACATCATGAAGAGCAGTTCTCTATATAATTGCTCTTAATGCAGGGTGTATTGGTAATGATACCCACATGTACTGAAATATAAACAGGTATCCATTGTGTTTTCTTCTCATCCCATCCGTTGACTACTTTCTACAGATGGAGATCTGGCTACACCTGCTGTGACCCTGTTCCCTCCATCCACTGAAGACCTCAAGTCCAGCAGAGCAACACTGGTGTGTCTGACTAGTAACCTGTCTCAGAAGTCCAAGGGGTTGGCAGATGTCAGCTGGATGTCTAACGGTGAATCAGTGACAGAAGATGTTTCTACCAGCCCTGCTGAGCAGCAACCAGACAAAACCTTCACGATCAGCAGCTATCTGACCATTCAGACTGCAGACTGGGACAAGGACCTGGTGTTCACCTGTAAAGTGTCGTTGGGGTCAACATTCTCTGAGAAAGAGATCAGAAAGACTAGTTGTAGTCTGTAAATCAATAGTTTCAGACAATCAATACAACTGGTAGTTTGTTATAGCTTCACAGCGAGTGCAGCTGTTATTTTGTTAGAATGTTTAAGTTGTGTTTTGATCCTTGCTTTGCTGTTAAATATAGAAGTTAAAATCCTAACAACATGGATGATATTGGGCTGAAGTCTGAATGCAGCAGTGAATAGTATGACAATAACCAATGTGATGTCAAATAGTTGTTGAGGGTTGTTTCTCATGACAAGTTACTATTGATGCATTCACTGTACCAGCATCATGTTCTCTAAAACATAACATCTGAAACACTGTCATGATGACTAGGTCTCTCTACTATTGTGAAATTAGTTGAATTACTAATGATTAATAGAGGAATTGTTAGAGCTTTGCTGTATTGTGGATATTAAATAAAGAACATTCTAAAGAACACGTGTTTGTATTTGAGCATGTTGATGAACATCAGTGTTAGCAGCACTAAATGAGGGTGAATCTGGAGAATGACTGTTTAAATTCAACCAAGACAGAAGAGCCCAGAATCCTTACCTGGTTTATTATCATAACAAGGATTCTGACCAACCAGAGATGACCTAACAGTTGACTGTAGCCTTACATGAGGATGCAGGATTGCCAGGTGAATGTTTAGAGAGTTAGAAGCTGCCATTATTGCATGGTATAAACTGTTCTCTAGTATTAACATTGGATGTTGGACTCAGTATCATTTCAGCATTATTACAACTGTATAGGTCTGGTCTTCACTTATTCTCCCACTGACATCAATCCATGACTGAGTGAACAACAGGAACAGCTGTCTGTAGACCACTGGTTTCAGTCCCACCCAAAGACCAGCTGATAGTTTCATATCTACTATCTCTAGTTATCAGAGTCATTCACCAGGGACGTGTTCTAGATCTGACACTGAGTTACAGTCAGTGATGTGTTGCTCCCTTTCTCCCCCAGAACACCTGCTTCCCCTCCTCCCCTTATTTATAGCTTCATGTAAATTAAGAGGTTGTTTTATCTCCTCTCAGAACTGTGTGTGTGGGGGGAGAGGACAAAAACTGAGACTATGTCCCTAATTGCACTCTATTCCATTTATAGTGCACTACTTTTGACAAAGGCTCATTGGGTTCTGGTCAACAGTAGTGCACTATAAAAGGATTAGGGAGATATTTGGGACTCATATTGAATAACTCATCATTATGTTGTCTCTATGTAGAACTAGTATAGGATGTTAAACTCCAGTTATGGTTTGATGGAGGTAGAATATGAGTCAGTGATGAAGACAGGGCCTCATGTAGATCAATGAGAGCAGCTGGTGATTGGTTAACTGCAAAGTCCCCTCCCTCTGGTCCTCCCTGGCTTTGTGATAGGTTAACTGTAGAGGCCCCTCCCTCTGGTCCTCCCTGTCTGTCTCCTTATAGGTGGGTCCTGCAGCCTCTCCTCTCCTCACACTCCAACCCTGCTCATCTCTCAGCTGGACAGTAAGGGCCGTTCACACCACACACTGACAACATGCTGGGGACACTCTGCACTCTCATCACTGCTCTAACATGTAAGGAATTTACTATATGTTCAACATGAATCAAAAAAAGTCATTAAAAGTTGTTAATTCATGTATGATGAAATGTCTTATTTAATTCCCTCAGATGTCAGTTGCCAGAAAGCAGTGACACAGACACCTTCAGTACTGACTGTCAGTACAAAGGGGACTGCCACCTTTCACTGTGACATCACCAAAGATGAAAGTTATTATGTAATCTGGTATAAGCAGGTTCCAAGAGGAGCTCCTCAGTATGTGTTAAGGTTTCACCATTCTCAGGCCTCTCCTGATGAATATGGTTCTGGTTTCTCCTCTGATCGTTTCACATCTAAAGCCACGTCTGATAAGGATTATCAGTTTATAATCAGTAATGTGGAGGAGACAGACTCAGCAGTGTATTACTGTCAGACTCGAAATGACTCTCCTTTTGCGTACGTATCACAGTGATATACACCATGACAAAAACCTCCTCACCAAATACACTCACTTCTGCTTCATGCGTGGCAGAGGGTGAACTCTAAGAAACAGCAGTTGGTCAGTGATTATTATAACACATACATGACACAATGGGAGATCTGGGAATGGAGGAACCATCCATCCCTACACGTCAAAAAGATTATAAGAAGACATTGTCTGAAAGGAAATGAATGTTGTCTTTCTTGTTGTGATCATCACCATCATCATCACCATCATCATCATCACAACCATCATCACATCCACCATCATCATCATATAAAGACTGCATCATATGGATAGTACTTTAACTCATGTATTTGTATTTGTATTTAAGGTATTTGTATTTATTATGGATCCCCATTAGCTCTTCCTGGGGTCCGGCAAAATTAAGGCAGCTATTGGCCTTATGTAGCCCCGCCCACTTGACCCAGTTCCATTCGAACGCGATTGTGTTTCCGTTTTACAACTACCTTCAATGCTAGTGAATTACCTCAGAGCGGTGGCTAGCTAATAATTAACAAACGTGCATCATTAACACATTTTAACAAATAAACAAAAACAAAACATGGCTCACATTTGGGAACACACACAAATGGCTCTTCGGAGGTCGGATGGTATCACCGTACCCCATCCATCCATGATTAATAATTGGGTGAATGAAATGACGTATGGGGACAATCTTAATTACTTGGTGCTCTCCTTGGGAGCGGATGGTTCCACTATGAAAAAGGCCTATCAGTACCTCCACAGTGGTAAGGTGGGCCGAGTTCTTCTTCACCAGGAGGAGGGAAAAGGATTGGTATTTTTGAAGGCTGATGTTCAGCCCAGCCAATCAATCAGCTCCTACCACTCTGCTTGGGTACTTGTATCCAATAACGGATCCGTAGAGACGGCTGGATGTCCTTGCATCGCTGGCCTTGGAAAGTCATGCAGCCTCAATTTTGTGGAAGGTAGGTAAATAAGCAAAGTCACTTGCATTTCAGCCTACATGTGTTGTGGTAACAGTTACTATAATCCATAGGCTAACTTTATGATAGAGTTCTCAGATTATATCTATGATCATTCTCAGCGTTACTTTCTCTTGTAATTGATGTTTATAGCCTATTTTCTTTGTTCCTTTTATTAATGAAAGTGTGCAATACTGCCTTATCTAGACAAAGAATGATAAAAGAGTCAGGCTTAACATAGCAGTTAGACCCAACGTTTTGTTGGATGGAAGCTGAATGGAGAATGTCATGATTTATTATTATTGTAACATGTATTTGTGGATCAACAGAACTGCCGTATTAATGTGGGGAATCTGTAAGTATCCTGTCAAATCTCATGTTGGGGAAGCAAGGTAGGTTTATGGAGTCCAGGTGAGTTATTTAAACATGTCAGCATCACATGTATTTCTTTAGTGTTATTAGTCTTTAGTGTTATTGTTTTTCTGAGTGAATAAGGTTTGTAAAATATCATTGTGGTTGGGGGTAATGCCTAAAGTATGGTAAGTAGAAGTGGCCTCATCTCATTGGGAACAATAGCAAGGTAAGTTTATGATGAAACTTGCATGTGTTTTGATTAAGTTGATCACATAGTCCTCAGTCACACAATTGTTAATAATGGGATTTTCTCTGAATGTCTTCTTGTAACAAACATTCTATCACAGGTGCAGAATGCAGTGTCCAGTGGGCTAACTGGCATAGCCTGCTCAGATGAGCAGTAACAACAGAATGCAGTGTCCAGCGGACTAACTGGCATAGCCTGCTCAGATGAGCAGTAACAACAGAATGCAGTGTCCAGCGGGCTAACTGGCATAGCCTGCTCAGATGAGCAGTAACAACAGAATGCAGTGTCCAGCGGACTAACTGGCATAGCCTGCTCAGATGAGCAGTAACAACAGAATGCAGTGTCCAGTGGGCTAACTGTGGCATAGCCTGCTCAGATGAGCAGTAACAACAGAATGCAGTGTCCAGCGGACTAACTGGCATAGCCTGCTCAGATGAGCAGTAACAACAGAATGCAGTGTCCAGCGGGCTAACTGGCATAGCCTGCTCAGATGAGCAGTAACAACAGAATGCAGTGTCCAGCGGGCTAACTGTGGCATAGCCTGCTCAGATGAGCAGTAACAACAGAATGCAGTGTCCAGCGGGCTAACTGGCATAGCCTGCTCAGATGAGCAGTAACAACAGAATGCAGTGTCCAGTGACCTAACAGGCATAGCCTGCTCAGATGAGCAGTAACAACAGAATGCAGTGTCCAGCGGACTAACTGGCATAGCCTGCTCAGATGAGCAGTAACAACAGAATGCAGTGTCCAGCGGGCTAACTGGCATAGCCTGCTCAGATGAGCAGTAACAACAGAATGCAGTGTCCAGTGGGCTAACTGGCATAGCCTGCTCAGATGAGCAGTAACAACAGAATGCAGTGTCCAGCGGGCTAACTGGCATAGCCTGCTCAGATGAGCAGTAACAACAGAATGCAGTGTCCAGCGGACTAACTGGCATAGCCTGCTCAGATGAGCAGTAACAACAGAATGCAGTGTCCAGCGGGCTAACTGACATAGCCTGCTCAGATGAGCAGTAACAACAGAATGCAGTGTCCAGCGGGCTAACTGGCATAGCCTGCTCAGATGAGCAGTAACAACAGAATGCAGTGTCCAGCGGGCTAACTGGCATAGCCTGCTCAGATGAGCAGTAACAACAGAATGCAGTGTCCAGCGGGCTAACTGGCATAGCCTGCTCAGATGAGCAGCGGCAATGGAATGCAGGGACTCGGAGGAACCTTGAGCCAAAGCGGATAAACAGCATTGACTTCACATACCATAAGGCCAGTGACCAATATGCAGAAAAGCGTCCAGAATGTCCACCCCTGCCTCCCACGCCTGCATTCCACTCACAGGAGGAATTGAATAGGAGCCTGAGACACCTGAATCTGCCCGTGGGGAGTCTGCTCTATAAGTGTTAATGCTGAACCGAGAGTAATATCACAGCCAGTAGCATCCCAGGTAGAATTGGACTGAAAGGAATATTTATTTATGGCTGTACCATTTTAATGTATTTGAATTATTCTGTTAAATGCTTTCTAACTCCATATAATACCTTAATATAGATTCTCTACTCTTTCTCAGCCACACGGAGAGCATGTCAATTACAACTGGCAGAAGTGCCTGTCCTTCTACAATGAATTGGTGAAACTTGACCCAACCCAGTCGACTGCGTTGGAACAGATCACAAAGGAGCACAGTGCCTCACACTTGTGGCATGATTCAAGGAAGCTTTGAGTTACTGCAAGCTCAGCCAAGAAGGTCCCTGTCAGGGAATCCACCAACCCTGGTAAGGTTCTCCAGTAGCATCTGTATCCCAGGTTACGAGGGAAAGCAGCCACACGCTACGGGAAGATAATGAGCTGATGGCATCCCAGCCCAGTGGTGTAAAGATGGAGTGAAGTTGCAGAGGGGATGGAGGACGGAGGGATGTGGAGTGGAAAGAGGGATCCTTGGAGACGAGAAGCAGGGACAGAAAGGAAAAGATGAGTCGTTCCACAAAGAGTTTCCTTTGATATTTTAAGGTGAAATTGTGCACCAAAATTGAATTTTAAAAGCCTGTTATATTAAATGATGTGCCCTTTAATATAGACCACATGGAAAATTCAATAAATCAGATTTTTTATCTGAATAAAGAGGTGCTAAACTGCCAAAATGCAGCACTTTGATATGTCCCTCTGAGACTTAATCCACAAATATCTCTAAGTTTCAACATTGTGAAGCCATAGTTATTTTGTTGCTTTGACAAACAACTGACTAGGTATCCCCCTTTCCCTTAATTATTTATGTGATTAGTGATTCATTTACGTCTGTCATCCATTTTAAGGTCAACTTTGTGTCCTGCTCCCGCTCCCCCTCCCTGGCACTCGAAGGCGCCAGGCTCCCCAGAATTATGCAATCCTGCCACCATCATTTACGGCCAGCAGGCTTGCCCAGCGCCCGTGACTCGGCCGGCCCGTCAGGATCGCCCAGGTGGGACGCCGGGTGGGGGGGTTGGGGGGTGGGGGGGGGGGTACTGTCACACCTGCTCCCGCTCCCCTCCCTGGTGCTAGAAGGTGCCAGGCTCTCCAGCATTAGGCACTCCTGCCACCATCATTACGCACACCTGCCTTTTCACCGTCACGTGCATCAGCGATTATCGGACTCACCTGGACTCAATCACCTCTGTCATTACCTCCCCTGTATCTGTCTGGTTCCCCGCTCTATTCCCTGCTGCAGCATTAATTGTCATATGTCCTTGTTTACCCATGTGCTGACGCTGTTCCTGTCCTGTTACCTGTCTGTTCCTTATTAAATGTCAACTCCCCTTACCTGCTTCTCTCCTCCAGCGTCGGTCCTTACAGTGAGCTGAACTTTTGTTTTAAAGGTAGACTCGGCGATATGATGTAGATACAGAAAGTAAACAGCTTAGTGGGTCAATTCTCACAACAACAAAGTGCATTGAAGCGCAAATCTCAACCTCTCCGCTCTTTTGATGTCCGGGCTACCACGCTGTACACAGTGTGAAGTGTACCCGTGCACATGCGCAGATACTGGGTGTGAGGGTGAAGTGTTGCATGTCTCCCATCTCAATATCTCCGGTGCAACTCGTGGCAACATCATTTTACTGAGTCTACTTTTTAATTCATATTTAATTAAACTACTCCTTTTTAAATCGTTTTCAAAAGAAACATTAAACATCTAATAGTTAAATCATATTGCAAAAGCAGGTGAGCTGGTTCTACTCTTCTTGGAAATGTTGTGGTGTTTTGTGGTGGAAAGCTGAGCAGATTTAGAATAATGTAGATAGGATATAAATGTTTTTACAATAAATACAACATTTTGAAGTTTGCATTCAATTCCTACTCCCTTTTGCACACAACAAGCTTCCACTCCCCGCTGTCACAAGGGGATTCATTACATGTTACCATGTGTTTGTGGATCAACAGAACCCCTGTCACAAGGGGATTCATTACATGTTACCATGTGTTTGTGGATCAACAGAACCCCTGTCACAAGGGGATTCATTACATGTTACCATGTGTTTGTGGATCAACAGAACTGCTCTCACAAGGGGATTCATTACATGTTACCATGTGTTTGTGGATCAACAGAACCCCTCTCACAAGGGGATTCATGGCTTATTTAAGAAGAAATCATCAACCCTGTTACTTTATTTGACACTTATTAGGCTTTTGTTATAGTCAATTCTTTATTTAACCTCTTGAGATGGGAAAACACCTTGTTTATGAAGGCGAATATGTGCTATTTATGACAAAATCTAAGAAATGTTTTACCAAGTTACACTTTTCAATAGGCACCGAATTGGTGGAACGACCCAGATGCTGGGCGGAGAGAGAAGCATTCAAGTATTTCAGACTAGAACACCGGCCTCTAATTTACCTTAGGATGCAGGAATGACAGGCCAATGTTTAGAGAGTTTGAAGCTGCCATTATTACATGGTTTAAACTGTTCAGACTAGAACACCGGCCTCTATTTTCGGCGTCATGCTACGGTGTTTCACATTCTGCATCAGTGATCAGAATAGAGGCTGCAGTTCTGTCATACGTCCACCAGAGGAGGACAAAGTACCACCAATAATGACTCAGGATATACATACATTAAAGCAGGCACAGTTTGGCGCCAGTCAGACCACTGGTTTCAGTCCCACCTAGTCTCGCCGGGCCATCCTTCCGTACTAACCCAGAAAAAACTGATGGTTTCATGTCTACTATCTCTAGTTATCAGAGTCATTCACCAGGAACGTGTTCTAGATCTGACACTGAGTTACAGGCAGTGATGTGTTGCTTCCTTACTCCCCCAGTACACACCGGCTTCCCCACCTCCTCCTCCTCCCCTCCTCTTCCCCTTATTTAATGAAGAGGTTATTTTGTCTCCTCTCAGAACTGTGTGGGGAGAGGAGGGGGGGGGGGTAAGATACCTAATCATTATGTTGTCCCTATGTAGAACTAGTATAGGATATTAAACTCCAGTTATGGTTTGATGGAGGTAGAATATGAGTCAGTGATAAAGACAGGGCTTCATGTAGAGCAACGAGAGTAGCTGGTGATTGGTTAACTGCAAAGTCCCCTCCCTCTGTTCCTCCCTGGCTTGGTGATTGGTTAACTGTAGAGACCCCTCCCTCTAGTCCTCCCTGTCTGTCTCCTTATAGGTGGGTTCTGCAGCCTCTCCTCTCCTCACACTCCAACCCTGCTCATCTCTCAGCTGGACAGTAAGGGCCGTTCACACCACACTCTGACAACATGCTGGGGACACTCTGCACTCTCATCACTGCTCTAACATGTAAGGAGTCTGACTTCCTGGAGGTTTAACTTCCTGTTTTATTATTAATGAGTCTGTATGCTTCTCTTTACTACATGTCATCTTATTTCCCAGGTGTCAGTGGTGTGACTGTGGTGACACAGAAGCCTCCTGTTGTGACAGTGAGGAAAGGAGACACAGCCACTCTGGACTGTAACCTGGGGACTGTTCAAGATAGTGGTGCTAATTGGTATAAACAGGTTCCAGGAGGAGTTCCTCAGTATGTGATAAGGTTCTACCACACTAATAGTGCTCCTACCTATGGCTCTGGTTTCTCCTCTCCTAAATTCACATCTAATCATCAGTCTAAATCAGATTATCGTTTGATTATTAATTCTGTGGAGGAGACAGACTCAGCAGTGTATTACTGTCAGACATATGACAGCTCTGTTAAAGAGTACGTATCACAGTGATATACACCATGACAAAAACCTCCTCACCAAACACACTCACTTCTGCTTTCAGATGTTCTGAATATAGACACTAACTGAATGTCAAGTCATCCTGAACCAGTGTGTCTGCAGTAGGAGAACATTCCATGCTTGTGTTTTACACAAAACCCTTCACACATTTACTAGAATGTTGTCATTAACAATTACACCTAGTTGTCACAAAGCATGAATGATAAAGTGATATTCCAGAAGGTTCAGTCCTAACAGAAGACTCCATGTATCAGACAACCTCCATGATAGTCAGTCCCCTGGTTTACAGTAGAGACATATTACATCAACAGTCATTTAGTGATCTACTGTTAGTTCAGAACCCCACTATCAGGTCCAGATAATATTATTATTATGGTATTATCTATATTACGACATGCTGATTTTAAGAAAACTTACCAACATAACTCACATGAAACAAAATACTGCTCTTTTCAGTGTAACCAAAATGATCCCATATGGTTTTTGTTAGTCCAATATAATATATATATATTTTTGATAGTTGAATAGTTACAGTAATATAAATTCATCAGAAGTCCATCATTACAGAAGCTGATAGGGTGAGATATAGAGGCTCCTCCCTCTGGTCCTCCCTGTCTGTCTCCTTATAGGTGGGTCCTGCAGCCTCTCCTCTCCTCACACTTCAACCCTGCTCCTCTCTCAGCTGGACAGTAAGGGCCGTTCACACCACACACTGACAACATGCTGGGGACACTCTGCACTCTCATCACTGCTCTAACATGTATGGAGTCTGACTTCCTGGAGGTTTTATTTCCTGTTTTATTAATAATGAGTCTGTATGTTTCTCTTTACTACATGTCATCTTCTTATTTCCCAGGTGTCAGTGGTGTGACTGTGGTGACACAGAAGCCTCCTGTTGTGACAGTGAGGAAAGGAGAGACAGCAACTCTGGACTGTAACCTGGGGACTGTTGATAATAGAGATGACCACTCTGGACTGTAACCTGGGGACTGTTGATAATAGAGACGGCCACTCTGGACTGTAACCAGGGGACTGTTGATAGTAGAGACATCCACTCTGGACTGTAACCTGGGGACTGTTGATAATAGAGACAGACACTCTGGACTGTAACCTGGGGACTGTTGATGATAGAGACGGACACTATGGACTTTAACCTGGGGACTGTTGATAATAGAGACGGCCACTCTGGACTGTAACCTGGGGACTGTTGATAATGGACACGGACACTCTGGACTGTAACCTGGGGACTGTTGATAGTAGAGACGGACACTCTGGACTGTAACCTGGGGACTGTTGATGATAGAGACGGACACTATGGACTTTAACCTGGGGACTGTTGATAATAGAGACGGACACTATGGACTTTAACCTGGGGACTGTTGATAATAGAGACGGCCACTCTGGACTGTAACCTGGGGACTGTTGATGATAGAGACGGCCACTCTGAACTGTAACCTGGGGACTGTTGATAATAGAGACGGCCACTCTGGAATGTAACCTGGGGACTGTTGATAATAGAGACGGCCACTCTGGACTGTAACCTGGGGACTGTTGACAATAGAGACGGCCACTATGGACTGTAACCTGGGGACTGTTGATAATAGAGACGGCCACTCTGGACTGTAACCTGGGGACTGTTGATGATAGAGACGGACACTCTGGACTGTAACCTGGGGACTGTTGACAATAGAGACGGCCACTATGGACTGTAACCTGGGGACTGTTGATAATAGAGACGGCCACTCTGGACTGTAACCTGGGGACTGTTGATGATAGAGACGGACACTCTGGACTGTAACCTGGGGACTGTTGATAATAGAGACGGCCACTCTGGACTGTAACCTGGGGACTGTTGATGATAGAGACGGACACTCTGGACTGTAACCTGGGGACTGTTGATGATAGAGACGGACACTCTGGACTGTAACCTGGGGACTGTTGATAGTAGAGAAGGCCACTCTGGACTGTAACCTGGGGGCTGTTGATAAAAGAGACGGCCACTCTGGACTGTAACCTGGGGACTGTTGATAAAAGAGACGGCCACTCTGGACTGTAACCTGGGGACTGTTGATAATAGAGATGACCACTCTGGACTGTAACCTGGGGACTGTTGATAATAGAGACGGCCACTCTGGACTGTAACCTGGGGTCTGTTGATAATAGAGACGGCCACTATGGACTGTAACCTGGGGACTGTTGATAATAGAGAAGGCCACTCTGGACTGTAACCTGGGGTCTGTTGATAATAGAGACGGCCACTATGGACTGTAACCTGGGGACTGTTGATAATAGAGACGGCCACTCTGGACTGTAACCTGGGGACTGTTGATAATAGAGATGACCACTCTGGACTGTAACCTGGGGACTGTTGATAAAAGAGACGGCCACTCTGGACTGTAACCTGGGGACTGTTGATAATAGAGATGGCCACTATGGACTGTAACCTGGGGACTGTTGATAATAGAGACGGACACTCTGGACTGTAACCTGGGGACTGTTGATAATAGAGATGACCACTCTGGACTGTAACCTGGGGACTGTTGATAAAAGAGACGGCCACTCTGGACTGTAACCTGGGGACTGTTGACAATAGAGATGGCCACTATGGACTGTAACCTGGGGACTGTTGATAAAAGAGACGGCCACTCTGGACTGTAACCTGGGGACTGTTGATAATAGAGATGACCACTCTGGACTGTAACCTGGGGACTGTTGATAAAAGAGACGGCCACTCTGGACTGTAACCTGGGGACTGTTGATAATAGAGATGGCCACTGTGGACTGTAACCTGGGGACTGTTGATAATAGAGATGACCACTCTGGACTGTAACCTGGGGACTGTTGATAATAGAGACGGTCACTCTGGACTGTAACCTGGGGACTGTTGATAATAGAGATGACCACTCTGGACTGTAACCTGGGGACTGTTGATAAAAGAGACGGCCACTCTGGACTGTAACCTGGGGACTGTTGATAATAGAGATGGCCACTGTGGACTGTAACCTGGGGACTGTTGATAATAGAGATGACCACTCTGGACTGTAACCTGGGGACTGTTGATAATAGAGACGGTCACTCTGGACTGTAACCTGGGGACTGTTGATAATAGAGATGACCACTCTGGACTGTAACCTGGGGACTGTTGATGATAGAGACGGACACTCTGGACTGTAACCTGGGGACTGTTGATAATAGAGATGACCACTCTGGACTGTAACCTGGGGACTGTTGATAATAGAGACGGTCACTCTGGACTGTAACCTGGGGACTGTTGATAATAGAGACGGTCACTCTGGACTGTAACCTGGGGACTGTTGATAATAGAGATGACCACTCTGGACTGTAACCTGGGGACTGTTGATAATAGAGATGACCACTCTGGACTGTAACCTGGGGACTGTTGATAATAGAGACGGTCACTCTGGACTGTAACCTGGGGACTGTTGATAATAGAGACGGACACTCTGGACTGTAACCTGGGGACTGTTGATAATAGAGACGGACACTCTGGACCGTAACCTGGGGACTGTTGATAATAGAGATGACCACTATGGACTGTAACCTGGGGACTGTTGATGATATTGCTGGTTGGTATAAACAGGTTCCAGGAGGAGTCCCTCAGTACGTGTTAAGGTGGTACCACACTGGTTGGAGCTCTGTAGAATATGGTTCTGGTTTCTCCTCTCATAAATGTACATTTAATCATCAGTCTAAATCAGATTATTGTTTGATTATTAACAATGTGGAGTAGACAGACTCAGTGGTGTATTATTGTCAGACACATGATGGCAATGAGAACATATCACAGTGATATACACCATGAGAAAAACCTCCCCAAATACACTCACTTCTGCTTCATTCGTGGCAGTGGGGTGAACTCTAAGAAACATCAGTTGGTCAGTGATTATTATAACAATATATACATGACACAATGGGAGATCTGGAAATGGAAGAACCATCCATTCCTACATGTCAACAAGATTATAAGAAGACATTGTCTGAAAGGAAACTGATTTTGTCTGTCTTGTTATGATCATCATCATCATCACCATCAGGTCAAAACTGCATCATATGGATATTGCTGATGGATTCAGAAGGACCAGACACCAACAGCAGAATATGATGTTACACAAGAAAAGGAACTCTAGAAAAAAGCCTGAGATGTTTGTAGAGAGAGTGAAGCTCTGTCTGAATGGGATGTTTCAGTTCCTGTCCTCTCAGTAGAGAGAGTGAAGCTCTGTCTGAATGGGATGTTTCAGTTCCTGTCCTCTCAGTAGAGAGAGTGAAGCTCTGTCTAAATGGGATGTTTCAGTTCCTGTCCTCTCGGTAGAGAGAGTGAAGCTCTGTCTGAATGGGATGTTTCAGTTCCTGTCCTCTCAGTAGAGAGAGTGAAGCTCTGTCTGAATGGATGTTTCAGTTCCTGTCCTCTCAGTAGAGAGAGTGAAGCTCTGTCTGAATGGATGTTTCAGTTCAAGTTCAATCAAGTTTATTTTATATAGCCCTTCGTACATCAACTAATGTCTCGAAGTGCTGTACAGAGACCCAGCCTAAAACCCCAAACAGCTAGAATGCAGGTGTAGAAGCACGGTGGCTAGGAAAAACTCCCTAGAAAGGCCAAAACCTAGGAAGAAACCTAGAGAGGAACCAGGCTATGAGGGGTGGCCAGTCCTCTTCTGGCTGTGCCGGGTGGAGATTATAACAGAACTATGCCAAGATGTTCAAAAATTTTCATAAGTGACAAGCATGGTCAAATAATAATCATGAATAATATTCAGTTGGCTTTTCATGGCCGATCATTAAGAGTTGAAAAACAACAGGTCTGGGACAGGTGGCGATTCCATAACCGCAGGCAGAACAGCAGCAAGGCCAGGCGGACTGGGGACAGCAAGGAGCCACCACGCCCGGCAGTCCCGACGTATGGTCCCAGGGCTCAGGTCCTCCGAGAGAAAGAAAGAGAGAAGGAGAAAATTAGAGAGAGCCAAGATTTTCAAAATGTTCATAAATGACAAGCATGGTCAAATAATAATCAGGAATAAATCTGTTGGCTTTTCATAGCCGATCATTAAGAGTTGAAAACAGCAGGTCTGGGACAGGTAGGGGTTCCGTAACCGCAGGCAGAACCGTTGAAACTGGAATAGCAGCAAGGCCAGGCGGACTGGGGGCAGCAGGGAGTCGTCATGCCCGGTAGTCCTGACGTATGGTCCTAGGGCTCAGGTTCTCAGAGAGAGAAAGAAAGAGAGAACGAGAGAATTAGAGAAAGCATACTTAAATTCACACAGGACACTGGATAAGACAGGAGAAGTACTCCAGGTATAACCAACTGACCCTAGCCCCCCGACACAAACTACTGCAGCATAAATACTGGAGGCTGAGACAGGGTCGGTCAGGAGACACTGTGGCCCCATCCGAAGATACCCCCGGACAGGGCCAAATAGGAAGGATATAACCCCACCCACTTTGCCAAAGCACAGCCCCCGCACCACTGGAGGGATATCTTCAACCACCAACTTATAATCCTGAGACAAGGCCGAGTATAGCCAACACAGATCTCCACCACAGCACAAGCTCTGGAAGCTCTGTCTGAATGGGATGTTTCAGTTACTGTCCTCTCAGTAGAGTGAGTGAAGCTCTGTCTGAATTAATGTTTCAGTTCCTGTCCTCTCAGTAGAGAGAGTGAAGCTCTGTCTGAATGGGATGTTTCAGTTCCTGTCCTCTCAGTAGAGAGAGTGAAGCTCTGTCTGAATGGGATGTTTCAGTTCCTGTCCTCTCAGTAGTGAGAGTGAAGCTCTGTTTGAATGGGATGTTTCAGTTCCTGTCCTCTCAGTAGAGAGAGTGAAGCTCTGTCTGAATGGATGTTTCAGTTCTTGTCCTCTCAGTAGAGAGAGTGAAGCTCTGTCTGAATGGGATGTTTCAGTTCCTGTCCTCTCAGTAGAGATAGTGAAGCTCTGTCTGAATGGGATGTTTCAGTTCCTGTCCTCTCAGTAGAGAGAGTGAAGCTCTGTCTGAATGGGATGTTTCAGTTACTGTCCTCTCAGTAGAGTGAGTGAAGCTCTGTCTGAATTAATGTTTCAGTTCCTGTCCTCTCAGTAGAGAGAGTGAAGCTCTGTCTAAATGGGATGTTTCAGTTCCTGTCCTCTCAGTAGAGAGAGTGAAGCTCTGTCTGAATGGGATATTTCAGTTCCTGTCCTCTCAGTAGAGAGAGTGAAGCTCTGTCATAATGGGATGTTTCAGTTCCTGTCCTCTCAGTAGAGAGAGTGAAGCTCGGTCTGAATGGGATGTTTCAGTTCCTGTCCTCTCTGATAAGAGAGAGTGAAGCTCTGTCTGAATGGGATGTTTCAGTTCCTGTCCTCTC
This sequence comes from Salvelinus alpinus, assembly GCF_045679555.1. Classification (NCBI taxonomy): domain Eukaryota; kingdom Metazoa; phylum Chordata; class Actinopteri; order Salmoniformes; family Salmonidae; genus Salvelinus; species Salvelinus alpinus. Next base: position 19,802,317 of record NC_092086.1, read on the forward strand.
AGTAGAGAGAGTGAAGCTCTGTCTAAATGGGATGTTTCAGTTCCTGTCCTCTCAGTAGAGAGAGTGAAGCTCTGTCTGAATGGGATATTTCAGTTCCTGTCCTCTCAGTAGAGAGAGTGAAGCTCTGTCATAATGGGATGTTTCAGTTCCTGTCCTCTCAGTAGAGAGAGTGAAGCTCTGTCTGAATGGGATGTTTCAGTTCCTGTCCTCTCAGTAGAGAGAGTGAAGCTCTGTCTGAATGGGATGTTTCATTTCCTGTCCTCTCAGTAGAGAGAGTGAAGCTCTGTCTAAATGGGATGTTTCAGTTCCTGTCCTCTCAGTAGAGAGAGTGAAGCTCTGTCTGAATGGGATTTTTCAGTTCCTGTCCTCTCAGTAGAGAGAGTGAAGCTCTGTCTGAATGGGATGTTTCAGTTCCTGTCCTCTCAGTAGAGAGAGTGAAGCTCTGTCTAAATGGGATGTTTCAGTTCCTGTCCTCTCAGTAGAGAGAGTGAAGCTCTGTCTGAATGGGATTTTTCAGTTCCTGTCCTCTCAGTAGAGAGAGTGAAGCTCTGTCTGAATGGGATGTTTCAGTTCCTGTCCTCTCAGTAGAGAGAGTGAAGCTCTGTCTAAATGGGATGTTTCAGTTCCTGTCCTCTCAGTAGAGAGAGGGAGGAGGTTATTGTACGGCTGTGTATACAAACTGAATCACTGTGGTATTCGGACCAGGAACCAAGCTCATTGTTACTGGTGAGTACCCTTCTAATGTTTTATTCTACTGAATATGTTTTGTTTCTAATATAGTGTTGGTCAGATATGTTTTATGTTTTAATTCATAAAATGTTAACTATATTTACTGACTTAATATTTTGCACCTGCTTAAATTCTATCTGTTGTTTGTAAATTATTTTAAATTATTTTAAGTCCAGAACCATTTTGATGACTGTGTTAATGTCTCTGGTTGGTCTGCTCTGTTCATGTTTTATCATGAATATCTTCTGTTTCTGTTAACTCAATGTAAAGGAGATATTTAATCTCAAAGTGTTTCATCCCGATCAAATTCTCAGAATATACATTAAAACAATCACATTTATTTCTCGATTATTTTTATTTTATTTTAACAATTTGCACATTTCATTCAGCTTTTAGCATTTTAGTCTTCCAGGACTGTGAAGTAATATTGTAAATGATGTATCCTGACATGTCTCTGTCTCTCTGATCCATGGAAAATAACATTTTAACACTGTATCATGACTTCTATCAATATCATTGTAAACATCAGGAAGAGCAGTTCTCTATTTAATTGCTTTTAATGCAGGGTGTATTGGTAATGATACCAACATGTACTGAAATATAAACTGGTATCCATTGTGTTTTCTTCTCATCCCATCCGTTGACTACTTTCTACAGATGGAGATCTGGCTACACCTGCTGTGACCCTGTTCCCTCCATCCACTGAAGACCTCAAGTCCAGCAGAGCAACACTGGTGTGTCTGACTAGTAACCTGTCTCAGAAGTCCAAGGGGTTGGCAGATGTCAGCTGGATGTCTAACGGTGAATCAGTGACAGAAGATGTTTCTACCAGCCCTGCTGAGCAGCAACCAGACAAAACCTTCCAGATCAGCAGCTATCTGACCATTCAGACTGCAGACTGGGACAAGGACCTGCTGTTCACATGTAAAGTGTCGTTGGGGTCAACATTCTCTGAGAAAGAGATCAGAAAGACTAGTTGTAGTCTGTAAATCAATAGTTTCAGACAATCAATACAACTGGTAGTTTGTTATAGCTTCACAATGAGTGCAGCTGTTATTTTGTTAGAACGTTTAAGTTGTGTTTTGATCCTTGCTTTGCTGTTAAATATAGAAGTTAAAATCTTAACAACATGGATGATATTGGGCTGAAGTCTGAATGCAGCAGTGAATAGTATGACAATAACCAATGTAATGTCAAATAGTTGTTGAGGGTTGTTTCTCATGACAAGTTACTATTGATGCATTCACTGTACCAGCATCATGTTCTCTAAAACATAACATCTGAAATACTGTCATGATGACTAGGTCTCTCTACTATTGTGAAATGAGTTGAATTACTAATGATTAATAGAGGAATAGTTAGAGCTTTGCTGTATTGTGGATATTAAATAAAGAACATTCTAAAGAACAAGTGTTTGTATTTGAGCATGTTGATGAACATCAGTGTTAGCAGCACTAAACGGGGGCGAATCTGGATAATGATTGTTTAAATTGAACCAAGACAGAAGAGCCCAGAATCCTTACCTGCTTTATTATCATAAGAAGGATTGTGACCAACCAGAGATGACCTAACAGTTGACTGTAGCCTTACATGAGGATGCAGGATTGCCAGGTGAATGTTTAGAGAGTTAGAAGCTGCCATTATTGCATGGTATAAACTGTTCTCTAGTATTAACATTAGATGTTGGACTCAGTCATTTCAGCATTAATTACAACTGTATAGGTCTGGTCTTCACTTATTCTCCCACTGACATCAATCCATGACTGAGTGAACAACAGGAACAGCTGTCTGTAGACCACTGGTTTCAGTCCCACCCAAAGACCAGCTGATAGTTTCATGTCTAGTATCTCTAGTTATCAGAGTCATTCACCAGGGACGTGTTCTAGATCTGACACTGAGTTACAGTCAGTGATGTGTTGCTCCCTTTCTCCCCCAGAACACCTGCTTCCCCTCCTCCCCTTATTTATAGCTTCATGTAAATTAAGAGGTTGTTTTATCTCCTCTCAGAACTGTGTGTGTGGGGGGAGAGGACAAAAACTGAGACTATGTCCCTAATTGCACTCTATTCCATTTATAGTGCACTACTTTTGACAAAGGCTCATTGGGTTCTGGTCAACAGTAGTGCACTATAAAAGGATTAGGGAGATATTTGGGACTCATATTGAATAACTCATCATTATGTTGTCTCTATGTAGAACTAGTATAGGATGTTAAACTCCAGTTATGGTTTGATGGAGGTAGAATATGAGTCAGTGATGAAGACAGGGCCTCATGTAGATCAATGAGAGCAGCTGGTGATTGGTTAACTGCAAAGTCCCTTCCTCTGGTCCTCCCTGGCTTTGTGATAGGTTAACTGTAGAGGCCCCTCCCTCTGGTCCTCCCTGTCTGTCTCCTTATAGGTGGGTCCTGCAGCCTCTCCTCTCCTCACACTCCAACCCTGCTCATCTCTCAGCTGGACAGTAAGGGCCGTTCACACCACACACTGACAACATGCTGGGGACACTCTGTACTCTCATCACTGCTCTAACATGTAAGGGATTTACTATATGTTCAACATGAATCAAAAAAAGTAATTAAAAGTTGTTAATTCATGTATGATGAAATGTCTTATTTAATTCCCACAGATGTCGGTTGCCAGAAAGCAGTGACACAGACACCTTCAGTACTGACTGTCAGTACAAAGGGGACTGCCACCTTTCACTGTGACATCACCAAAGATGAAAGTCATTATGTAATCTGGTATAAACAGGTTCCAGGAGGAGCTCCTCAGTATGTGTTAAGGTTTTACCGTACTCATGCCTCTCCTAATGAATATGGATCTGGTTTCTCCTCTGATCGTTTCACATCTAAAGCCACGTCTGATAAGGATTATCAGTTTATAATCAGTAATGTGGAGGAGACAGACTCAGCAGTGTATTATTGTCAGACATATGATGCCTCTGTTAAAGTGTACGTATCACAGTGATATACACCATGACAAAAACCTCCTCACCAAACACACTCACTTCTGCTTTCAGATGTTCTGAATATAGATACTAACTGAATGTCAAGTCATCCTGAACCAGTGTGTCTGCAGTAGGAGAACATTCCATGCTTGTGTTTTACACAAAACCCTTCACACATTTACAAGAATGTTGTCATTAACAATTACACCTAGTTGTCACAAAGCATGAATGATAAAGTGATATTCCAGAAGGTTCAGTCCTAACAGAAGACTCCATGTATCAGACAACCTCCATGATAGTCAGTCCCCTGGTTTACAGTAGAGACGTATTACATCAACAGTCATTTAAATCAAAATCAAATCAAATTTATTTGTCACATACACATGGTTAGCAGATGTTAATGCGAGTGTAGCGAAATGCTTGTGCTTCTAGTTCCGACAATGCAGTAATAACAACAAGTAATCTAACCTAACAATTCCGCAACTACTACCTTATACACGCAAGTGTAAAGGGATAAAGAATATGTACATAAAGATATATGAATGAGTGATGGTACAGACGGCATAGGCAAGGTGCAGTAGATGGTATAGAGTACGGTATATACCTATGAGATGAGTACTGTAGGGTATGTAAACATAAAGTGGCATAGTTTAAAGTGGCTAGTGGTCCATGTATTACATAAGATGGCAAGATGCAGTAGATGATATAGAGTACAGTATATACATATACATAAGAGATGTGTAATGTAGGGTATGTAAACATTATATTAGGTGGCATTGTTTAAAGTGGCTGGTGGTACATTTTTACATAATTTCCATCAATTCCCATTTTTAAGGTGGCTGGAGCTGAGTCAGTTTGTTGGCAGCGGCCGCTAAATGTTAGTGGTGGCTGTTTAACAGTCTGATGGCCTTGAGATAGAAGCTGTTTTTCAGTCTCTCGGTCCCTGCTTGGATGCACCTGTACTGACCTCGCCTTCTGGATGATAGCGGGGTGAACAGGTAGTGGCTTGGGTGGTTGTTGTCCTTGATGATCTTTATGGCCTTCCTGTGACATCGGGTGGTGTAGGTGTCCTGGAGGGCAGGTAGTTTGCCCCGGGTGATGCGTTCTGCCGACCTCACTACCCTCTGGAGAGCCTTACGGTTGTGTGCGGAGCAGTTGCCGTACCAGGCGGTGATACAGCCCGACAGGATGCTCTCGATTGTGCATCTGTAGAAGTTTGTGAGTGCTTTTGGTGACAAGCCGAATTTCTTCAGCCTCCTGAGGTTGAAGAGGCGCTGCTGCGCCTTCTTCACAACGCTGTCTGTGTGGGTGGACCAATTCAGTTTGTCCGTGATGTGTACACCGAGGAACTTAAAACTTTCCACCTTCTCCACTACTGACCCGTCGATGTGGATAGGGGGGAGCTCCCTCTGCTGTTTCCTGAAGTCCACAATCATCTCCTTTGTTTTGTTGACGTTGAGTGTGAGGTTATTTTCCTGACACCACACTCCGAGGGCCCTCACCTCCTCCCTGTAGGCCGTCTCGTCGTTGTTGGTAATCAAGCCTACCACTGTAGTGTCGTCCGCAAACTTGATGATTGAGTTGGAGGCGTGCATGGCCACGCAGTCGTGGGTGAACAGGGAGTACAGGAGAGGGCTCAGAACGCACCCTTGTGGGGCCCCAGTGTTGAGGATCAGCGGGGTGGAGATGTTGTTACCTACCCTCACCACCTGGGGGCGGCCCGTCAGGAAGTCCAGGACCCAGTTGCACAGGGCGGGGTCGAGGCCCAGGGTCTCGAGCTTGATGACGAGTTTGGAGGGTACTATGGTGTTAAATGCTGAGCTGTAGTCGATGAACAGCATTCTCACATAGGTATTCCTCTTGTCCAGATGGGTTAGGGCAGTGTGCAGTGTGGTTGCGATTGCGTTGTCTGTGGACCTATTGGGTCGGTAAGCAAATTGGAGTGGGTCTAGGGTGTCCGGTAGGGTGGAGGTGATATGGTCCTTGACTAGTCTCTCAAAGCACTTCATGATGACGGAAGTGAGTGCTACGGGGCGGTAGTCGTTTAGCTCAGTTACCTTAGCTTTCTTGGGAACAGGAACAATGGTGGCCCTCTTGAAGCATGTGGGAACAGCAGACTGGGCTAAGGATTGATTGAATATGTCCGTAAACACACCAGCCAGCTGGTCTGCGCATGCTCTGAGGACGCGGCTGGGAATGCCGTCTGGGCCTGCAGCTTTGCGAGGGTTAACACGTTTAAATGTTTTACTCACCTCGGCTGCAGTGAAGGAGAGCCCGCAGGTTTTGGTAGTGGGCCGTGTCAGTGGCACTGTATTATCCTCAAAGCGGGCAAAAAAGGTATTTAGCCTGTCTGGGAGCAAGACATCCTGATCCGCGACGGGGCTGCTTTTCTTTTTGTAATCCGTGATAGACTGTAGACCCTGCCACATACCCCTTGTGTCTGAGCTGTTGAATTGCGATTCAATTTTGTCTCTGTACTGGGACTTAGCCTGTTTGATAGCCTTGCGGAGAGAATAGCTACACTGTGTGTATTCGGTCATGTTTCCGGTCACCTTGCCCTGGTTAAAAGCAGTGGTTCGCGCTTTCAGTTTCACGCGAATGCTGCCGTTAATCCACGGTTTCTGGTTTGGGAATGTTTTAATCGTTGCTCTGGGTACGACATCGTCAATGCACTTCCTAATGAACTCGCTCACCGAATCTGCATATTCATCATTGTTGTTGTTGGACGCCGTGCGGAACATATTCCAATCCGCGTGATCAAAGCAGTCTTGAAGCGTGGATTCAGATTGGTCGGACCAGCGTTGAACAGACCTGAGCGCGGGAGCTTGTAGTTTTAATTTCTGTTTGTAGGCTGGAATCAACAAAATGGAGTCGTGGTCAGCTTTTCCGAAAGGAGGGCGGGGGAGGGCCTTATATGCGTCGCGGAAGTTAGTATAACAATGGTCCAGAGTTCTGCCAGCCCTGGTCGGACAATCGATGTGCTGATAGAATTTAGGGAGTTTTGTTTTTAGATTAGCCTTGTTAAAATCCCCAGCTACGATGAATGCAGCCTCAGGGTGTGTGGTTTCCAGTTTACAGAGAGTCAGATAGAGTTCGTTCAGGGCCATCGATGTGTCTGCTTGGGGGGGAATATATACGGCTGTGATTATGACCGAAGTGAATTCCCTTGGTAGATAATGCGGTCTACATTTGATTGTGAGGAGTTCTAGATCAGGTGAACAGAATGACTTTAGTTCCTGAGTGTTGTTATGATGGTCACACCACGTCTCGTTAATCATGAGGCATACCCCCCCGCCCCTCTTCTTACCAGAAAGATGTATGTTTCTGTCTGCGCGATGCGTGAAGAAACCAGCTGGCTGCACCGACTCAGTTAGCGTCTTTTCAGTTAGCCATGTTTCCGTGAAGCAGAGCACGTTGCAATCCCTGATGTCTCTCTCGAATGTTACCCGTGCTCGGATTTCATCGACCTTATTCTCAAGAGACTGGACATTGGCGAGTAGTATGCTAGGGAGTGGAGCGCGATGTGCTCGTCTCCGAAGCCTGACCAGGAGACCGCTACGTTTGCCCCTTTTTCGGCGTCGTGTAGCTTCGCCGGCTGGGATCAGGTCCATTGTATTGGGTGGAAGGCAAGACACTGGATCCGTTTCGGGAAAGTCATATTCCTGGTAGGAAGGGTGGTTAGTTGACGTTAATCGTATATTCAGTAGTTCCTCCCGGCTGTATGTAATGAAACTTAAGATCACCCGGGGTACCAATGTAAGAAATAACACATAGAAAAACAAAATACTGCATATTTTCCAAGGAACGCGAAGCGAGGCAGCCATCCTGTTCGGCGCCGGAAGTACACCGGCGCCGAACTAACAGTGATGTACTGTTAGTTCAGAACCCCACTATCAGGTCCAGATAATATTATTATTATGTTATTATAATACATATTATGACATGCTGATATCAGTAAGCTTATTATATAATGGAGGAGGGTAGAGGATATGTGGGGATTAATATAAACATCATGGATTATATAATGGAGGAGGGTAGAGGATATGTGATTAATATAAACATCATGGATTATATAATGGAGGAGGGTAGAGGATATGTGGTGATTAATATAAACATCATGGATTATATAATGGAGGAGGGTAGAGGATATGTAGTGATTAATATAAACATCATGGATTATATAATGGAGGAGGGTAGAGGATATGTGGTGATTAATATAAACATCATGGATTATATAATGGAGGAGGGTAGAGGATATGTGGTGATTAATATAAACATCATGGATTATATAATGGAGGAGGGTAGAGGATATGTAGTGATTAATATAAACATCATGGATTATATAATGGAGGAGGGTAGAGGATATGTGGTGATTAATATAAACATCATGGATTATATAATGGAGGAGGGTAGAGGATATGTGGTGATTAATATAAACATCATGGATTATATAATGGAGCGGTGATGAGGGTAGAGGATGGTGGAGGGTCAAAAGCAGAACAAATATATTTGAGTTAGTTTATCATACTGGCTCTTTATGTCACGTTCCTGACCTATTTCTGTTAGTTTGTTGTATGTGTTAGTTGGTCAGGAGGTGAGTTTGGGTGGGCATTCTATGTTTTCTGTTTCTATGTTGGTTTAAGGGTTGCCTGGTATGGCTCTTAATTAGAGGCAGGTGTTTGGCGTTCCTCTAATTGAGAGTCATATTTAGGTAGGTTGTTTCACTGTGTTTGTTGTGGGTGGTTGTCTCCTGTGTCAGTCGCACCATAAGGGACTGTTCGGTTTGTTTGTTCATCTGTGTAGTCTATTTTCCCTGTTCGTGCATTCTTCGCGTTATTTGTAAGTTCGTATTTGTTCAGGTCTGTCTATACATTTCGGTTTTGTTATTTTGTAGTTTATTCAAGTATAGGTCGTTTTCTGTCTTCATTGTTTTGTCGTGTCTTTATTAAATTATGTATTCACAACCCGCTGCGCCTTGGTTCAATCACTACTCCTCCTTTTTGGTTGAAGAGGAGGAGAACCATAACACTTTATTTAAATAGTTGGGACACATTTAAAGTGACTTGTAGGTCAGTGTGTTTAGAGTAAAGATCAATAATTATAATAGTATTATTAGAACTGCGGAAGTCTGTTAACCCACAGACATGTCAATCAACTATGAGTGTAGCTAGTGATTGTAGAGGCCCCTCCCTCTGGTCCTACGTGGCTTGCTGATAGGTTAACTGTAAAGGCACTTCCCTCTGGTCCTCCTTGGTTGGTGATAGGTTAATTGCAGAGGCCCCTCCCTTTGGTCCTCCCTGTATGTGTCCTTATAGGTGGGTCCTGCAGCCTCTCCTCTCCTCACACTCCAACCCTGCTCATCTCTCAGCTGGACAGTAAGGGCCGTTCACACCACACTGACAACATGCTGGGGACACTCTGCACTCTCATCACTGCTGTAACATGTAAGGAGTCTGACTCCCTGGAGGTTTTACTTCCTGTTTTATTCATAATGAGTCTGTATGTTTCTCTTTACTACATGTCATCTTCTTATTTCCCAGGTGTCAGTGGTGTGACTGTGGTGACACAGAAGCCTCCTGCTGTGACAGTGAGGAAAGGAGAGACGGCCACTATGGACTGTAACCTGGGGACTGTTGATAATAGTGCTCGTTGGTATAAACAGGTTCCAGGAGGAGTCCCTCAGTACGTGTTAAGGTGGTACCACACTGGTTGGAGCTCTGTAAAATATGGTTCTGGTTTCTCCTCTCCTAAATTCACATCTAATCATCAGTCTAAATCAGATTATCGTTTGATTATTAATTCTGTGGAGGAGACAGACTCAGCAGTGTATTACTGTAATACATGGGACGACTCTGTTAAAGAGCACGTATCACAGTGATATACACCATGACAAAAACCTCCTCACCAAATACACTCACTTCTGCTTTCAGATGTTCTGAATATAGACACTAACTGAATGTCAAGTCATCCTGAACCAGTGTGTCTGCAGTAGGAGAACATTCCATGCTTGTGTTTTACACAAAACCCTTCACACATTTACTAGAATGTTGTCATTAACAATTACACCTAGTTGTCACAAAGCATGAATGATAAAGTGATATTCCAGAAGGTTCAGTCCTAACAGAAGACTCCATGTATCAGACAACCTCCATGATAGTCAGTCCCCTGTTTTACAGTAGAGACGTATTACATCAACAGTCATTTAGTGATGTAATGTTAGTTCAGAACCCCACTATCAGGTCCAGATATTATTCTCATTATGTTATTATCTATACTATGACATGCTAATTTCAGTAAACTAACCAACACAACTCACATGAAACTGAATACTGCTCTTTTCAGTGTAACCAAAATGATCCCATATAGTTTGTTATACCAATCTAAAATAGATATATTTTTGATAATTGAATAGTTACAGTGTGTTACGAATCCCTTTGGCCCGGCAGTCTAGGGGGGATGGTAACGAGACCCGTAACATAACTCATGCAAATTATAGTAGTGAAAAAGTGACAGTGAGAACGAAATAACCACAGACAACTAAATTACCGTCAAACACTCATGGTTTATTTTTAACACGCGGTAAAGGAGGGCAGGAAAAGGGGCTGAGCTGGACCCAAGGAAAGAAACAAATATCCCAAAACACCCCTAAGCTAGTCTAGCCTACTTCAATACAGCTAACTAACTAACCAAAAATACAGCGGGTGGTCCACCCAGTTCTAACTAGTGTTCTTAGACAAAGTATTCCTACGGGTAGTGTATGCCCATGGGCGACTTGTCTTGGTACCCCCTTTTCCCACCATCAAACAAACAGTCAAACACCATAACAAAACAATACTCACAGGGTAACAGACAAAGTGTCATGTAGTTGCAAACCACAAGCGATCTAGAGAGAGATTGCATGACATAGAGATCGAGCTCCAGAGAAAACAACTGACAGGGTTTTAAACCAAGGGAAAGGGAATGTGATAGGGTAAGAGAAAAGGAGCAGGTGTCTTCTGATTAGCGACTGATTGGTGACTGATTGGGGAATGATGATTGCCACCTGTGAGGGGAGAAGGAGAGAAAAGAAATACACACACAGGATACCTGTATCCGTAACACAGTCATTTAAATTGATCAGAAGTCCATCATTACAGAAGCTGATAGGCTTAGATATAGAGGCCCCTCCCTCTGCTCCTCCCTGTATGTCTCCTTATAGGTGGGTCCTGCAGCCTCTCCTCTCCTCACACTCCAACCCTGCTCATCTCTCAGCTGGACAGTAAGGGCCATTCACACCACACACTGACATGCTGGGGACATGCTGGGGACACTCTGCACTCTCATCACTGCTCTAACATGTAAGGAGTCTGACTTCCTGGAGGTTTTATTTCCTGTTTTATTAATAATGAGTCTGTATGTTTCTATTTACTACATGTCGTCTTCTTATTTCCCAGGTGTCAGTGGTGTGACTATGGTGACACAGAAGCCTCCTGTTGTGACAGTGAGGAAAGGAGACACAGCCACTCTGGACTGTAACCTGGGGACTGTTCAAGATAGTGGTGCTAATTGGTATAAACAGGTTCCAGGAGGAGTTCCTCAGTATGTGTTAAGGTTTTACCATGGTGATAGTGCTCCTACCTATGGTTCTGGTTTCTCCTTCTCTAAATTCTCATCTCATCAGTCTAAATCAGATTATCATTTTGTTTTTCATCATGTGGAGGAGGCAGACTCAGCAGTGTATTATTGTAAGACCTGAGGCAGCTCTGTTAAGGAATACGTATCACAGTGATATACACCATGACAAAAACCTCCTCACCAAATACACTCACTTCTGCTTCGTGGTAGTGGGGTGAACTCTTAGAAACAGCAGTTGATCAGTGATTATTATAACAATATATACATGTCACAATGGGAGATCTGGAAATTGAGGAACCATCCATCCCTGCATGTCAACAAGATTATAAGAAGACATTGTCTGAAAGGAAACTAATGTTGGCTCTCTTGTAGTGATCATCATCATCATCATCATCATCATCATCATCAAAATCATCATATCATCATCCTCACCACCATCATCATCGTATCATCATCCTCATCATCATATCATCCTCCTCATCATCATATCATCATATCATCATCATACCATCCTCATCATCATATCATCCTCCTCCTCATCATATCATCATCATACCATCCTCATCATCATTTAATCATCTTCCTCTACATCAGCATCATCAACATCATATCATCATGTCATCATATCATCATCCTCATCATCATATCATCTTCCTCTACATCAGCATCATCATCATCCTCATCATCATATCATCATCATCATATCATCATCATGTCATCATATCATCATCCTCATCATCATATCATCTTCCTCATCCTCATCATCCTCATCATCATATCATCATCATCATATCATCATCATGTCATCATATCATCATCCTCATCATCATATCATCTTCCTCATCATCATCATCCTCATCATCATATCATCATAATCATCATCATACCATCATCATCATCAAGTCAAGACTGCATCATATGGATAGTAATTTAACTGATGGATTTGTATATATTAAGGCAGCAGCTAATCTTCCTGGCATCCGGAAAAATTAAGGCAGTTATACAATTTTAAAAACATTACAAAACATTCATAACATATTTCCCTGTAACGGCAGATTTCCTCCTCTTCGTCTGAAGAGGAGGTGTAGCAGGGATCGGACCAAGACGCAGCGTAGTAATTGTCCATGTTTTAATATAATCAACTGAACATGACACAAATACAAAATAACAAAGTAATCCTAACCGAAAACAGTCCCGTGTGGCACAAACACTGACACAGGAAACAAACACCCACAAACCAACAGTGAAAACAGGCTACCTAAATATGGTTCCCAATCAGAGACAATGAAAAACACCTGCCTCTGATTGAGAACCATATCAGGCCAAATGACAAACCTAAACATAGAAACACAGAACATAGACTACCCACCCCAACTCACGCCCTGACCAACTAACTAAAGAAAGAAACAAAGGAAATAAAGGTCAGAACGTGACATTCACGACACACTGTGTGCCCTCAGTCCCCTACTCCACTACCACATATCTACAACACAAAAATCCATGTGTATGTGTGTGTATAGTGCGTATGTTATCCTGTGTGTGTGTGCATGTCTGTGCCTATGTTTGTGTTGCTTCACATATACATTATCTGTTATCTGTTTTTTAAATCTGATTCTGCTGCTTGCATCAGTTACCTGATGTGGAATAGAGTTCCATGTAGCCATGGCTCTACATAATACTGTGCGCCTCCCATAGTCTGTTCTGGACTTGAGGATTGTGAAGAGACCTCTGTTGGTATGTCTTGTGGGGTATGCATGGGTGTCTGAGCTGTGTGCTAGTAGTTTAAACAGACCTCTGGTGGCTTGTCTTGTGGAGTATGCATGGGTGTCTGAGCTGTGTGCTAGTCGTTTAAACAGACAGCTCGGTGCTTTCAACATGTCAATACCTCTCACAAATGTGACAGACCGCCTTGAGACGGTTTTATGTTGAAAAACTTGAAATTGTGTTTTTTTACATTGGATAAAAGCAGAGACACAGAGCTACAAAATGGTATATCATACACTACATTTGAGGAACTATGGGGAAGTAATTCTGCTTTGAAAGTTGATAAACCTCTCTTTTAAATTGCATATTCAACAACTTACAAAAAAATTGAAGCTGAAATTGGGTTTTTATTTTAGGAATAAGGCCTGTTTTTCGTTTGAAGCCAGAAGGAGGCTAGTATCAGCTACATTTATGCCTTTATTAGACTATGGGGATATTTTATATATGAATGCTTCCGCTCAGTGTTTGAGATCAATTGACACTCTTTACCATGGCACTTTGAGATTTATTTTAAACTACAAAACCCTTACGCACCACTGCACTTTGTATACCAGGGTTGGCTGGCCTTCTCTAGTCACTCGTAGGCTCAGTCACTGGTATACTTTTATTTACAAAGCCATTTTGGGTTTACTACCTTTTTATTTGGGCATTTTTATTGTTCAGAAATGTGGTGGGTACTCTCTTCGTTCGCTAGACTTTATCCTGCTAACTGTTCCAAATGTCCGAACTGAATTTGGTAAAAGGTCTTTTATGTACTCTGCGCCATCGCCTTGGAACACCTTACAAAATAATTTTAAACTGTAAGAACTTGTCCCGATTGGTGTTTTTAAATCACTGATGAATGATTTTGAGGCTGATTCCCTGACCTGTCAATGTTTTTAATTTGCTGTTTTTGATTTTGTTATACTCTTGTGAATTCAATGGTTTTTACTAGATTACTTGTAGTTTTTCATGTTGTCTGTCTGTAATTTTTGTAATGACTTGGTGCTGCCTATCTTGGCCAGGACGCTCTTGAAAAATAGATTTTAAATCTCAATGAGCCCTTCCTGGTTAAATAAAGGTTAAATAAATAAATAAATAAAAAACCTGTAACCTCACTTTTGAGAAAATGGCCTTTGAATGTTTTGGTTCCAACTGGAGAGCTCTTCTTTGTCTACACCCATTCAGCATCGTTCACACCCTCTTTAGCCCCCACCCAAACTCTGACCATTTTACTCGCCATAGCAGAGCTGGTTAGGCTGTTTTCATGTTATCCAGATCATTGGTGACTGTAACTGTGCTGCTGGCAACAATTTAATTACGCTTTTTTGCCACCGTTTACTGACACCGGCCATATTTAACTTGTGTTTAGCGTTCGTAATTTCCTCTGTTACTTTGCACTCTGGCGAGAGCGCTCTGACATCTAATCACCCGAAATGGTTACTTGCATAGTGGAGTCTTTTGTTAAGACATGTAGCTAGCTAGCTAAACAATGAACCATCATGACCTTACTACCATGCATGAATCTGCAGGTAGGTTCAACCAGGTTCAATGTTAGCTAGCTTACATTAGGCTATAACTAGCCAAGCAAATGGCTTTGAGATACAAATAATAAAATCATACAAGTAATGTTAGCTAGCGAGCCAGCCAGCTAACATTAGCTAGCAAACACTACACTTGAACTTGAAATGAAACCACTTTCTGTCAAAATTAGAAACGTGTAATATCTGAAAATGTAGCTAGCTAAACTATCTTACCCGTATACATCATGGATGGACACGTCTCCTGCCGGATGCCATGGTTGCACTTAGTTTGAAGATGTAATCCGGAGACAGGGTTTTTCTCCATCTCCTTTGCTATCATACTCGAATTCCACTGATTTCAAAACTCGGTCCTCCAGAAAGTGGAGAGCAACACTTATGCAGTTTTACTACGCAATATATATATAAAAAAAAAGCCTCGTTAGACAGGATTACAGGATTACCTAGACAGAAGCGTGCTATATGCAGACCAATCCAAACTCATCTCTGGCATGTACAGCCCACTCATTATCTCAGCCAATCATGGTTAGCGGGAAGGTTGCTCACTTTTTCTGTGGCTAAACCAACTAGACTTGTAATTTAACAATTGTATTCGTATTTACAGATGGCATACAAGTTTGTTATTAAGGCACATGAAAGTTCACATGTTCGAGAAGGCATTTCTGCCCCCCCCCAAAAAACATAAGTGAAGCAGTGATTCGCGACATAAACCTATTTTCCTGAAACGGGTCACAAATATTGAAGTCAATCTCTCCTCCACTTTGAGCCAGGAGAGATTGACATGCATATTACTAATATTAGCTCTCAGTGTACATCCAAGGGCCAGCTGTTCTGCCCTGTTTTCCTAAGTCCCTCTTTGTGGCACCTGACCACACGACTCAACAGTAGTCCAGGTGCGACAAACCTAGAACCTGTAGGACCTGCCTTGTTGATAGTGCTGTTAAGAAGGTAGAGCAGCGCTTTACTATGGACAGACTTCTCCCCATTTTAGCTACTGTTGCATCAGTATGTTTTGACCATGACAGTTTACAATCCAGGGTTACACCAAGCAGTTTAGTCACCTCAACGTGCTCAATTTCCACATGATTTATTACAAGATTTAGTTGAGGTTTAGGGTTTAGTGAATGATTTGTCCCAAATAGAATGCTTTTAGTTTTAGAAATATTTAGGACTAACTTATTCCTTGTCACCCACTCTGAAACTAACTGCGGCTCATTAACTTCTCTGCGCTACGAATCCCGTTAGTGGGATCACTTTCCTAAACAACCGCTAGAATTGCAGGGTGCCAAATGCAAAAATATTACAAAAATATTTATAATCATGCAATCACAAGTGAAATATACCAAAACACAGCTTAGCTTGCTGTTAATCCACCTATGGTGTCAGATTTTGAAAATATATTTTACAGCGAAAGAAATCCAAGCTTTTGTGAATGTAGCTTTCAATGCTACATCAGCTAGCCCCAAATTAGCATGGTCACGAAAGTGTGAAAAGCAATACAATTAATCGCTTACCTTAGATAATCTTCGGACGTTTCCACTCACAT